>NW_004524866.1:694595-712336 GCF_000260255.1 Octodon degus
ATATTATATATATAGTGTATTTGCATATATATACAAAGGGGCAAAGGATACATAATGACTCAGATGACAGCAACTGGGTGTGGGCACATCGTGAGCTACATCCACCTAGTTATTTAACATTCATTTGAGACAGACATGTATTCTACATTTGATCAATTGTGTCAACTTTAAACTTTTAGGAGCTTATCTAAATTCGCTCAGCATTCCACACACTAGGGTGGCTCAACACTTAATGTATATAAGAGCGACATAAGGGAAACAGACATTTCCTTTTCTTTTGAGGAGCTCCACTCTTCACCTTCAGCTTCGGTGTCATTTCCTGGCTGCTAGGGTAGACTTTTGGACATCTGCCTTACTTCCTCCAGCCTTCCCTTGTAGACCTATGGGCCTTCTGTCGTGGACACATTGGTCTCTTGAGATGGAGTTGCATGGCACGCTGCTGTGAGCTCTACACCCTGAATGGAGTTCGCTAGTTTCCATTGTGTAGACATTGTCTGCATGCTTACTCCTCTGACTCTGTGGCTGACTGTCTGAAGTAATTT
Organism: Octodon degus; assembly: GCF_000260255.1. Taxonomy (NCBI): domain Eukaryota; kingdom Metazoa; phylum Chordata; class Mammalia; order Rodentia; family Octodontidae; genus Octodon; species Octodon degus. The sequence continues at coordinate 695,138 of NW_004524866.1, forward strand.
GTTATACATTAGTACATCTCATTGTATATGTACTTCTCTGGCAAAACCCTCCAGCGACACATTGGTAGAGTACTCAGATCAAAAACATTTTTAAAAGACCAAAACCAAAAAACTCCATGTGTAAAAATTAATATGAATCCATAGGTACATATATGTTATAGAACATATGGCAGGTAAACCATTTCTTCTCACATTATTTAAAAACCCTTTAAAATATCTGGATATAAAAATATCAAGAAATATTATTGAATAAAGCTTACATAGTATAACAAAAATATACATTGCACACATATATAGCTATCAGTAAAAGAGGATTGAAAGAACAAAATGAAATATAAATCTTGGAAAAGCCAATGTTCCACTGCATACTTCCAGGTTTTTCCACAATGTAACCTATTAAATCAATACATTGGCATCATATAGTCAACGGTGTTTACACTTGCATATGACCAGCCAATTCTAGAATCACAAAAGTGATGCCACAGGAAAGCCTTAATAATTGCAAAAGGGACGTGTGAGAAGAGAAACATAAATGCCAGTTTGAAAATATACTATAGTCAACGCATTGAAGACAGGATACTCCAAAAAAAAAAAAAAAAAAAAAAACCAGAAAGAAACACTGCATGATTCAGAAACAGTGGGGGGTACAGGAAGGAATTTATTATCCATTAACAAAAAAGTTGAGAAATAAAAAAGAAAGAGAAGATAAAATGTGATAATTTTGTTATAGCAGAAATAGAATAAATTCTGTCTTAAACAGAAAACAAAATATCTAGAAAAAATTCAACTTCAAGAAATGAAGATGACACTTTCTAGGGAATATCTTCTATGAGGAAAAGAAGTTGCATCAGTTATTAAACATGTCAATGGTGTAGTAGACTATAGTACCTAATTTCACATATGGTTCAACTTTGAATTCAGGACTTCTGTGCATATTTTTAGGAAACAAGTTCAATGATAAGACTTGTTTCTCCCAGAATGTGTTTTGTCTCTGATCCCAGTCAGACAATTTTTTTCTGGTTTTGCTAAAATAATGTAGCACTTGGGGACAAAGATGCAGCCCAGCAGCCCTGCACTGGAAGCCAAGATGGAGAAGACCTCCATGGCCACTATGGCCTTCCCCTTGCTGCTGTGGTACACAGGCAGGAAGGTGACCCACACGCTGCAGAACACCAGCATGCTGAAGGTCAGGAACTTGGCTTCATTGAAGGTGTCCGGCAGGTTCCTGGCCAGAAAAGCCACAGTGAAGCTCACCAAGGCCAGGGAGCCAAGGTATCCCAGTACACAGTAGAAGGCAGTGAGGGAGCCCTTGTTGCACATGATGATGATGTGGCTATACTCAGAGTATGTATCTCTGTCAATGAAGGGTGGATTTGTCCCCATCCAGATACCACAGAGAGTGAGCTGGATCATGGAGCAAATGGGGATAATGTAGTTTGGTGCACCTGACACCAGCAACTGCCTCATTCTTCTGCCTGGACCAGTGACCTTAAAGGCCAGCACCACAGTAATAGTTTTTGCCAAGACAGTAGAAACAGCCACAGTGAACACAACTCCAAATGTGGTCTGCTGCAGGATGCAGGTGGCTGCATTAGGAGGGCCAATGAAGAGCAAGGAGCAGAGGAAACAGCATGTGAGGGAGATGAGCAGTGTGTAACTGAGAGCCCTGTTGTTGGCCTTGACAATAGGAGTGTCTCGGTGGTTCACAAAGAGCCCAATGACAGCAGTTGTGAGGACAGTGAGACTCAGGGCAGTGCCAGTCAGAGCCTTCCCCAAGGGGTCTTCATAAGCCAGAAAGGTCACAGACTTTTTGAGGCAGTGGTTTCTCTGACTGTTGGCATACTGATCTTCAGGACATTTCACACACTGTTCCATATCTGGGGAAAATTAAAATTGTTGCTTGACTACACTTATTGTTACCATTTTTATAGGCTTATGCCGAGAAACTCATTGGAGTTGCTTGGAATGAATTGGCATTTTTTGGTAGTTTTTCTTGTTTTTTCTTTCATTGTGTGTGTTTTACTTTATGTGCGACTGACCTCAAACTTTACACTGAGATATATTTCCCACCACTTTACATTTTCTTAGTTTGAGAAAGGATCTCCTTAAATCATTAGGTTTCCATTGCTGTGTTCTGACTTAAAATCTTTTTATCTCACCTCCCAGATCCCTGGACTGCAGGCATGCTCTACCACACCTCACTTCCCCATGATTTTCTAGGCACAAATTAACAGCACGTATATAGAGATTAATTCCAAAATAACACTATTTCTCATAGTTTTACTTCTACATCTGGCATATGCATAAAACATTGTGTTTTTACAAACTAATAAGATCAACCTTTATTACTTAACTTACTTATGTGATCTAAGTCAAATCTATTAATGCTTCACCAGATATTTCATCTATTACTAAAGCTATCGCCTCTGTAAAAATTCCCAACATTTCCTCCTGCCATGTAGGTATTGTCACTTGTTAAATCGTGTATTCTGTGTTCATTTCATTCTTGAATTTCTGTGGTATAGTCTCTAATTCATGCGTCAAGCTGTCTCCCCTACTGGCCTGTGCATTCCAGATTAACGGGGATTAATCCTAAAAGTTGGACTGTGCTGTGTTATAAGCATATTTTACATGAAATACAACCCCCTTCATCTAATCAAACTCACACTCTCTGAGCATGGGCTCTGTTTTAATAATTGTGTCAGACACTGGAATCTGAAGTGGGCCTGCCCTTGTCTTGACTGTAATCTTGCTGTGGTTGCAAAGGTTGTAAAGGATGGACTTTAATACTGCTCTGCATTAAATTTCACAATGGAGATGGAGCACAGAAGCTGTGATTAGAGGGACAGGACTTGTGTGGAGGAAATAATGATTTTAATGGAACTAGAAAATAAACCAATGTACATAGGTATGATGATGCTTATGTGTTATTTCAGATACTTAGTGGGCTGACACAGGTCTATTGAATGTTTGAGGCAGTCTGAGGCAAACTGATGACATTCTGTCTTATAATGACAAATAGGAATACCTGGGCACAAAGGCCACTGATAAACCAAATTTTGGTTCCATTTCTAGCAGTGCAAAACAAAAAATAAAAAGAAGGATGAATAAGAATGGCATAAAAGGAAAATGAGTTTCAGTGAATTTCAAAGAGGAAAATGTGTTTTCCAACAGGCAGTAACCGTCTATAACAAATAATTTGACAGTGAAGGAAGTGTTTTACCTTTGGTGTCCTCTTCAACTTTTTTACCATTTCCTGTGGATGGAGTGAAGATAACACAGAGTGAGACTGTCTCCCCAGGACACATTCCTACCTGTGTCATTGGTGATCTCTTTGTCTACACATGGGGTACAATCAAAACAGCAGGCAGCCTTTCCCTCCTGAGGACTTTTCCTAAAGCCAGGAATGCAACTCTCACTGCAGAATGAGTGAGGAGTCTAAGGAAAAAAATATATTTGGTAACTTCTTCGACATTTACTTACTTCACCTGAGTTAGAGGGATGAACTTAAATTGTACACGTACATAAGCAAAATTATTTACTTGCATGGTAAACTTGGTTCATACTATTAAATATACTTAGAAATTAATAATTAATTAAATGCATTATAGTTCCTCTCATCAGAAAGGTTGTAACTTTTTTAATTGAAAACTTACTTTTGGTACTGAATTTTCACATATGACCATTACATGTTAAAAATTTGGTGGCACAAAGTCTGTGCCAGTAGTTAGTTCACTTGTGGTTCGTAAGTGTGCCATGATTAGATACAACGTACCTGTGTATCTCCTGTGGCCCACTCTATCATATCTTCACATAGAGTCATTTTATGGCCATGTGGAGCTCGGGAAGAAAATGTGCCAACTTTAACCTTAAGTCTAAGGCCTTCTGGAAAATTCCAAAAATTAAGAATGTCATACTCTGAATCCATTTCTTGTCTATCATCCAAGTTCACTAAGTCCCCCGCAGGATTGGAAAACTGAATATTCTTCAGAAAGAGATGCAGCTAAAAAAATACATTATCCTATGAGGACAGAGCTCCAGGCAAAGACAAATATTATGGGTCAGGTAAAGATCATAAGCATCTTTAATCTCATTTTCCTAAAGCAACCTTAACACTGGTATCTATTACATTAGAGCACACAAACATTTCAGGACTAGAAAGTCACCACGTTCAAGAAATTTCACTCAGTTTCAGAAAAATAAAATATTCTATGAAAGACTATTTAAAAAAAGCATAGAGTTGTGTTGGGGCAAAACATCAAATGTAGAGAAAAGCATGTAAAACCCACAACTTCTATTGTCTATCTGATTATTCACATAGAATCTACCTTAGAAATGGGTTCATAAACAGAGAGATTTAATGTCTTTATCTTTCTAAGTGATGACAATTTTTCTGCTGTCCATTATGAACAATATGGAGCATATATACATGTGTAAAGCAATGACCTCCTCTAGGCAGAAGCAAGGAGCTGGCCTCATGTTTACTTCCCCTTGCCAGTGGGTCATTCACATCAAGAACCACCTCCTTAATTATGTGTGAATCTCAATATTTAGAATGTTGAAGAAATTGTTCTAGTATTCTTAGGTGAAGCACATAGAAGAGCTTGAGAGAGGCAGCTTGATGACACTGCCTACATTCCAACAGAACACATTACCTTCCAGGGGGGAAACATCATCACTTTTCTATTTCTGAGTGTTGGCATTTGCACTTCTTCTAAAAGCATGGCATGGAGAGCATGGGCCACAGCATACACAGCATTGTATATATTGTAGCTCCTATCACTCATGGCTGTTTCAAAACTATTCAGAGGCAACCAAGCCAGAGAGGCATTAGGGGTACAGTTCCTCAAGGCACAGTCAGACTCAGAGAATGAGCAGTCAAATTTCTTGGACCAATACATAACAAGGTAAGTGTCCTCTGGGTATTTGAAAGGGGTAGCTGCCTGGACAAAATCTTTGAAACCTGAAATCTCTTCATGATGGTGAGAAAAAACAAGAATCCCATGGAACGGGTCATTGATGAAATCTCTCCCAGCCAGGTCAGCATGCCATTGTGAGTTTGTCACCCAGACTTTCCATGTCAGTAAGTTTTGCACTATGCTGTAGTTTACATCATGTACACTATCAGTGTCACAGTAAATGACCACCACATTGGCAGATGACATCTCTGCAGTCAGGATGTTATCTTTCTTTCCAGCTGGGTGATAGGACACAGCCACAGTTGACAACATTTTCACAAAGGCCACACAGACTTTGTTCCTGTCCATTTCAGCTCTTATATCTGAGAGAAACTGAAGACCCTTATGGCTCTCTGTGGTGAGCAGGCCTACCCAGGTCCACTGGAAATGAAGCATCAAGGACACCATGGCAAGGGCCAAATATATGTCCTTTGGGGCCACTTGATGGAAAGAAGGATACTGGCCACTGTCCATCAGTGTAGGATCAAATGAGCCAAAGGTAACCTTAAAGGAAAAGAACACTGGGTAGCATAGTGGAGTGTTGATGAAAAGCACAATAGCAATTCTAAGTGTACTCAATGACACCACCAAGTGCTGGAAAAAGACACACGTTCCTCCTATTATTATCAATGTCTCCCACAGGACAAGTTATTTTTAACCAATGAATATATTCAGAAATCACTGAAACATATTTCTTCCCCCTTTTCCTTTCCCTTTGATACCAGAAGAGATACAGTAACAAAATTGAAAGTAGATCACTAAGTCCCTCTCTTTAGATTCTTGTACAATATGCACCTAGAAAGATAATAATATCAGCTTCATTTTTCACCCTTAATGTTCCATGTAGGTGAAGCATAATGGAAGTGTTTTCTTCATTTCCTGCCCCACCAACCCTCACCTGTGGAAATCTGTAGAGCTCCAGCAGTGGTCCAATCTGAGCTGAGGTTTCCCATGACATTTCTGTCAGTACTGCTGCACACTTGCGTTCTCTCCTACAAATGTAATTAGGAATCTCGTGTTGTCCTGTGAGCACAATGAAGGAATTCTCTAGTATCCTCCAATGACTACTAATGAAATTATGGAACTCATAGCCCAGAGAAATGTTGGGTAAAAGACGAGGATTCCTGTTGATCTCATCTATTGCAAAAATGAAGGCCAGGTAGTTCTGGTAATTGCTAGGTGTAAGCCTGCATAGAGAACACAGAGGACCTTAAGAAAAGATATCATCATTGATCATTTTTCAATTCATTCCAGCACCATTTATAGCCTGAATACTCATGTTCATTCCCCTCACTCATAAGAATCATATATGCATGTGATGAAGTTAGGGCTGGCAAGATAGCTCAGCACTCTAAGTTCCTGACTGGCAAGTGCAAGATCCTGTGTTCAATTTCCACTACCACATGAAGTGCCAGACTGGGAACCCCAGTCATGGTGGTACATGCTTTTAATCCAAGCACTCTGGCACCTCAGACTGGAAGATCACTACAAGTATGAACTGCACAATTAGACCCTATATTCAACAAATTGATAATTTTTTCATTAAAAAGGTAAGGGTAGAAGATTAAGATTTTAAAAGACAATTTGAATTACAACAATAGGGGCATGAATTTTCCATAAAGGAACTTTGTGTCCTTACTAGATTCCAAGAAGAGTTGCTTCAACATTATTTTTTATTTGTTATGGAGTTAATATGTGCTTGCTATATACATTCAGAATAAATTGTCTGGGTTCCGGGGAGATGGCTCAGTAGAATAAGTGATTCTCTAGCAAACACAAGGATCCCGAGTTCAATCCCCGTTTCCGAAAAAAAAAAAAGAAAAAGAAGTTTAAATTATCTGAATACATTTACACTATGTTTTTCTTTAGAAATATAATATAGATAGAGAATGAAAGATAAAACTGACATTCTTCCAACTCAAAATCCAGATTATGCTTAAAGAATAAAGCAGTGAGTCATGATTAAGGTGGGTGAACTCCAGGAGTACATGTTCACACTCCCTCCAAGGATTTACTGCATAGATAGCTGCTCTACCCTTCCCCTCCCAAAGATTTATTTAAAGAAAGCCGAAGGTACTATTGACAAAGTGCAATCAGGTTTGAATGTTGTGTCACGAATCTTCTTAAAGAACCTGTATATCAAGAGTACTTTCATTGAAATACTTGTGGAAACAAGATTTCTTTAGCATCAGAATTACTTACTATTGCAGTGAAGTTTCTTGTTCTTTTTTATTTCCTTTGTGGCCAGTTCAGCAAGCCGTGGGGGTGGGGCTGGTACAGCATGTGGTTCCAGGGATGGAACCATGGAGCCTTCGCTTCCCTAAACTTGCCTAAGCTGGTACTTTAGGATACTGAGCTACCTCCATAGTCCCTACTCTGTGATTTCTAAGTCACCGAATATATATTCAGCAAGTCAGGAAAGAATAAAAGAATTGAACAGAATAGCAGGCATGACTATCCCATTACTAATAAGATTATTCACCTAAAAAAAATTTAAAAATCTTCTGGTATAGACCCAGCAAAAACTAAGTTAATGAAGAAAAGAGATTTCCAATATAAAATTGATAAATGAAAGTTCTTTCAGGAAAAACTATATGCTATAGCAGTAGCCTTAACAAAATGGACAATAACAAATATTTAAAGCCCTAAAATTCCAGTAAATAGTAAGACCACTAAAACCAATTTATTGCTGGGCCGGCAAGATAGCTCAGCCATCTACCTGCCTGCTTAGGCAAGCACATGGACCAGAGTTTTCAATCTTGAGTCCTTGTACCAAAAGCCGTGTCTGCCACGCCTTCAGGTAGGCTGAGCCAGTGACCGAATCCAGGCCTGGTGGGACACACCTATAATCCCAGCCCTGGGGAGACCACAAAGTGGGGACCCCTGAGAATCTGAGCTGTGTAGTGAGACCCTGTACCAAATACACAAAAAGAACATAATGTAAATATATTTATATAAACACATTTTGTCAAAGTTGACACTACTAAAAACATGAAAAGAAGATAATTTTTATATTAATGACAAATGTTACAAAAGTGCTCTGAAATTTGCAAAATCTACAGAAGTAGTGCAATAGAACATAAAAAGAAAATATTACAGAAAAGTAACTAACAAGCATCAATAGGACAGATTATAAAAAGGCAACCTCTATCTATGTCAATCTCAGTCTATCTATCATCTACCTATATAATTTCTATGTATCTCTTATTATCATCTATCTTTTTTATCATATTTGAATGGAATTCACAAATATTCAGTTGTGTTATTCATATTGAAAATATTTTGACAACTAAAATCAAGTGAATGCATATTTTTTCAGAAAACAACTTCTGGAGATACTACACATTTGATAAGAATATAAAAGTAATCAACATAACAGAAAAAATATTTCTAGCATTAAACTTTGCAAGTGCAAATAGGAACAAGAAAACTGCAAATTATAGGCATGTGTTTTTAACCTAGACAGTGAAATCTATTTCTGGCTAATCATGATTTATGTAGAAATACAATGAGCAAAATGTCAGGTAAATCACTTGAAAATAATTTTCCAATAAAATTTTCTTTTTGTTAATATGGAAAACATCTTTAAATGTTAGAAGTTCTTTTCTAAAATTAAAAAGAGCTGTCAAGGGATAAGAAATTAAATGACATACTCATGAAGTAATGAAAGTCATATGAACAATGCAAATGTTAATAAAGGACATTCCCATGTTATCAACATGCTGTCACCTGTGCAACTTCTACTTAGACCAGTTGTCCATTGTAAATGCTGAGGAAATGTTACTTCTCTGAGAAGTCTGTTGAAAATCCCATTATTTTGTAGCAGTATGTGGTTTGGTAATTTCAAGGATAAGGTAATTTAAAGAACATATAACTTTGAACTAAGCCATTTTGCTCTTCAAAGCTCATTAGTTTTGATCAGCGAGCATTCCTCTAAGTATCAGACGTCTATTGTCCTCTTTAAATGACAGAAGGCATTAATTACAAATTTTGGAACATCCAAAAATGAATGAGAATTAAATTATGATATGTATAAAGGATATGTTATGCAGTAATAATAATTATTCTGAAGATTTATAATACTATGTAAGGAAAAGACAATGATAAATACAGAGACAGAACAATGCTACTTTGACTCTGTTTACTATTACGAGCAGAAAAGCCACAGTGCTACCAAAGCTAAAGAATAAATCAAATGTCCACTGTGTGTGCATATCTGAAAAATTTATTCTTTAAAATACTAAAATCAGACTCTTCAATATAAAGTCGATCTGAAATATATGGATTACTTATAAACATTTTTATTTCCCCAAATTTCATTCCGTCTCATTTTAGCAGGAATATGAATTCTCTCCTGATACCCAAACTCATGTTCCTGGTGCCTGCATCAGCCTGGGCACAAAAACTCAGACCTGCACTTGCGTTCTTTCCAGTTACAGACAGAGCTCACAGTGTGTGGGCCTAGAGCAGGGCCGCCTGCAAAAGCAGCCCAATACTCTGTGCATATGTGGGAACAGCAGAGGACAACAAAAAAGTAGGTAGTTCATCCTCTCTTCCTAGGAATAGAAACAGATCGTACATATGTGAGCTAGTCTTGAAATCTGAGAACAACTGATACCTGATCATACCCACTATACTAAGATGTCTTCTGATCTCACTGGACTCTCTTTAGTTAGGGTCCACTCAGGAGCAATTAGCCAGACTCCCTCATGATCCTCCTCCATGGTGCTCGTGAGGTCTAAATGCACACTGGCCCATTCTCCATTCAGAATCTCCCCTCCTCATACAAACCACATTTCAGTGCATTCTATACTGCGATTCATGTCCTGATCAAACAAAATCCTTCTCATAATTTTCCATAAGTGACAGGAGTTACTAATACTCTCTCAGGCCTTAGGGGATTTCCAGGAGATTGTTATAAGTTAAACACTAAAATTATTCTGATGTATCACTAAGAAGAAATATTCAGTGGCAGGTATCAGAATTATAATTTGCATACTATTCCTATCTATGGGAACACAAATTTTCAAAAATGATGTAAGAAAAACACATATTCAGGGTACAATGACCAATAATGCCAGATGCTCAAGAAGCTGAACCAGAAGAAATTCTTGAGCCCAGATATTTGCTGGTAGCATAGTCAGCACAAGAAGTTCCTGTCTTAAATACTATGTGAACATAGCAAACTTTTCAGGAATTAAAATACAAGGAAATATCTGGATATTATAAGGCGTGTGGGGCTGGGAAGGTAACTCAGTGGATTAAATGACTGCCTGGTAAGTGCAAGATCCTGAGTTTAATGGCCAACATGGAAATACAAAGTTATGAGAAAGATACAGACCCCTTCTACAGAAGTGAAAGGCCCTGGATTTTACCCTGCTGGCCTTGCTCCCAAATATGGTGCATTAAAGAAACCACAGTCAGAGTTGTGTAATATAGGTGCCTGAATTCACAAATAACAAAATCCTCTATCAGAAAGGTGAAAACAATAAAACAAAGTTTATTGAACTGTTAGCCAACACACAAATAATTACACAGAAAAGGAAAGCACAGAAAAATTTACATCACGAGGTTGGAAGAGATTCCATACCTGAAATTCCAATTCCAGTTCCGAGTAGCCTCTTCATGTCATTTTTATGGCACTGACTGGGAAATATCCAGGCACAGTGTCCTCTCTATGGGTGGGATCCTAAAATCTTCCTGCCAGGGAATGCCCTTAAGTTCCAGTTAACACTGGCGTGTCATGACAAGCAGCACATAATCAGAAGACCAGAATGACAGGCACTACAAGCATGGGGTATGTTTGTTTAAAAAAGAAGGGGGTAGTGAATGAGGGCAGGAGAAAGGAAAAGGGTGTTGTGTGACTGTCCTGCTACAATGCTGTGTATGGTCAGATTTCTAAACATCTGTGTAAAAATATGTAATTGTTCATTAATATTTTTTTTAAATATATTTTAATTTTCTAATTTTTTTCTTCATGTTCTGTAGGGACTTAAAGTGTAACATATCAATACTTGATGAAAAATACCTGTTCCATGTCATCACAAAGATGTTTGATATTCAGACAGACAGTGATATTAGCTCAACTGCCTAGGTTGTAGGGTAATAACAATAAGCTTCTCTTTTGGTGGTTGACAACTAAGTTTGCAGACCAAAAATTAGAGAAAAAGGAGGGCTGAAGAACAGCCAACATTTTGGTCCTGGCCTTTCAAGGTCAGTGAAGACTCAGAACATGGGAGAACCTGTGCTGCAACATCCTGTAACTCAGTTGTGCCCAAATTTTCTGATCAAGGAGAATATGGGGCCACAGAGGAAAGTGATTGATGATGTAGAGTGTACCTAAGGAGAGTCACATGGAGAGAAAACATTCTCTCAGGCTTTTACAGAGAGCAAATTGGTCAAGCAATGGCCATGACTCATTCACATGGCTGACATTGACAAAGGATCTACAAACTGCAGTACAGGATTCAGGGTAAATGCTGAGGGGATCTGACTGACCTTGTCAAATATATAAGTTGTATTTCTTGTTGTATAGGTCTTGTTTTATCTTGGTTTTAACCATTCAGCAGAAGAGTACAAAAAAAAGTATAAAAAGTAAAGCAAAATTAATATACTGAACTGCAAAAGGCTCAAGTCAACAACTTCTGACATTGCCAATCTTACAGAAAACCCACTACTATTTTGGACTACTAGACTATATGGGAATATTTTGCTGAATTCATGCACTTATAATATTAAGTGACAATGGCATACCCTTCTCTGACAAAACTAAACCAAATAGGGGACACAAATGAATGACCATTTTGTATCTGTATATTCAAAATAGTTGGATAAATATGCAGCTATATTCTCCTAATTCAATAAATAGAGATATTTATTCTAATATAGTTTGTACACAAGATATCATGTCTGTATCTTGTACAATGAATAGCTACTAAGACAACAATATGCAATGTATTAATTATTGAAACTGTTCTACTAATCAGATTTGAAACTGTCTCATTGATATTTGTTTCTCAATAAAAATATTTTAAGAAAAGAAAAAAAATTCTAGTTAACACAAAAGGGGCAGTGTCCCAACTTTGTGTGTGACCTGAAGCAAGAAGACTGTAGAACTCTAGACCTTGCCAGGTACTTGAAGTATCAAACACCTGTATCTTCTAGACAGGCAAGAAATAAATTCCATGGAAGCTGGCCAACCTGACAGTGAGTTTCTCTCATATTAGAATTCTCATCAAAATCATACGTGTATATTCAAAACAATGCCATGCTACTGTGCTAGGACCAAGGGAAAAATTTCTGTATTTAGTTTTAACTCTTTTGAGGGGCAGCAGCTACCAGACCACGGTGGATCAGCATCCTCTGTAAGACTTGATATGTTCCTCTGACATCTCCTTTTGTTCTAAAAGCACAAATAATTCACTGAAATTCTCTGACCATTAGGAACATTCATTTTTTTAAACTATGTTTTTGTCAGACCTGGTACAGTAGAATCTGAATATAGAAAAGATACACACATTCAACTAAGGAAGAATCACATGGGTGGGAAAAGTGTCTCAGATGATTTTTCATTTCTTGTTCTGGCTCAGCTTGCAGAGACAGGAGCTCTGAGCACCCTAAAGTTTATTTGAAATAGCAACTAAATATTTACAGGAACAAATTATTCCTAACAGAAAGGGCAGAAATATCAGAAGAGAAGATGTAAGAATACAAGGAATGTCATACTTAGAGAATGATAGCAACTTCAGCAAATCCCTTACTGCATTAGAGTATATTTGGCAGCAGCCACTTAACATTCAGTTCAAACTAAGTGACTCAGTCATGAAAAAGAGTGTCACCAAATTCCATGCAGTGGCATCCAGGTCTGAGAAAGGGCATGGACCACAGAGCATGAGTGGGTAGGTTCTCTCTCAGACTCTAAGAGTGAAAACAAGAAGCTAAGACTGCAAGCAAATAAAAAGAATATTCTCTTCCCACATTCCAATGTATAAAAAGAGTCCAAATTTTATACCCATCGTATACATAAGGGTGGACAGAACAGGTAACACTACAGAAAATATTGATTCATACATGCATGGATCTCTAGGCATTACCTATCTTAATATCCAGAAAGTTAACAAACAAATGAAGAAGACACTTACTGAATGAAGTGGAATTCTCCAGTAGGCTGTATATCAATCATACCAGTGTAGTAGATATAAAAATAAAGATACAAGAAACACCCAATCACCATGTCTCCATCCTTGCGTACACTGGTGCTTCTTCGGGAAATGCAGTCTTCATTATCGATAGTGCTCACTGAGGCAGAAAGTTGCAGGAGAAGGAAGATAGCAATCAAAGGCAACATCCTAGATATGCATGAAAACCGAGGGCTGAGTGAAGAGGAAAATCACAGTCTGAGCCAGGTAAATAAATATGCTGTGTGTGTTTCAGCATGACATTTTTTGAGACTCAGGTGGACAATCCGATGCCCCAGCTGCTGTCAAAATTGCCTGCTCCATTTCCCTGGAGAAGTTCCCCACCATTGTCACCCTGGGATCTACATCTGAGGTCTGGTGACCAGGAGAAAAACTCAAGACAGAAATCGTGCTTGCATATCATTTTCTGTACCTCGAGCCACCATGACGTAATCCAGTTCCACTGATGGCAATACCCGAGTGACCCCTCCTCCTGGGCACATTTGCTCCTAAGTGAGCCACTATTACAGATTCCATTAGATGTGCTCCTAGTAGATTACACTGGAGGATTTGCTGTTAAGCTTCTCTGGAAATAGTCAGGAAACCCTCAAGGTCACTAAAAAATATTGGACATTGTGTCTTCCAAGTACAATCAGGAATTGTCACCTGACAGGCCCACAGGACATTGTCTGCACAGCTGTGTTGTCTCTATACCAGTCACAGTAAGTGAACCTCACAGCCACACCTGCTCTCTGCTGCTTGGGGTGCACGTAATTGCCCCACAGGCATGAAGCCCAAATTAGTGACTAACAAGAGTGCAGAAACACCAAGTATTTTGAGTTGTATAACGTAGCCTACTTCCATGCTGCTTCATTCTTTTATACATCTTCATTCCATGATGTAATATGCTGTCAGAATCCATTTCTTCTCCTACATGCTTGAGCACATACAGGATTTATGCTTTTGTGAGGACATGGGCCTGTGTAGACTATTTCTCTTTTGCCTTCACCCGGAAGCAGAGAAGCAAAGTGAAAATCGCATCTATATTTTTCAATCACTCATAATATCAAAGAGCACAGAAGTACAGGCAAAGTTTACACCTCTGAGTATCAGCACAGGGTGATTATTCTAAATAATGCAGCAATAGTTCAATGCATGCCATCCTGTATTTATCAAGGTCTAGATAACCAGCAGAGTGAGACTCAATATGGACTTATTCTTCACTTATTTATAGGAATCATTTTTCACTTATAAATTGTGACATGTTAGTAAGATGCAATCTATTAAACATGAAAAGAAGCATTGTTTTCTGTACAAATAAAGTTTAAAAATTAAACTATATACATTGTGAGAAAAGATAATTTTCTCTAGTTTCAAAGATATAGGCCTGATGCCCTCATTAGCATTGGAAAAGTAGCTGGTCAAAGTTAAGTTGGCTTAGGGGTCGGTGAGATGGCTCAGTAGAATAAGTTGCTTCCCTGGCAAGCACAAGGGCCTGGGTTCAATCCCAAGCTCTGAAAAAAAAAAAAGGAAATGAAAAATATATAAATTGAGTGTAAATCCAAAAATCTTCAAGAGTTTCAAATATATTAAACACACTAAGATTTTTCTAATTTTTAATAAACTTTATCACAGAGCAATGTGTTGAATCTCTTTGGTTTAGTAATTTTTTAATGTATTTGGTTATTACATGGTCTAGCTATGAAGCTTGGACTCATAGAGATCCTGCTGTCTTAGCCTCCCTAACTCTGGGATTATGGGCATGAAACAGCACATGGGGACTTGGTGGCTGGCTCAGTGTGCCTGAGGGGCAGGACTGGCACAACATGTGGTGCCCAGGATTGAACCACGTTCCATGCTTTTATCTAATCTTACCTAGGCAGGCACTTTTGTCCTCAAGCTATCTTGCCAGACCCCAGTTTAATAAATTGTATAAAGATATTCTTAAGTGAAAGATTTTTAAGTCCACTAACATGTGCACATTCAATTGTACCCAATAGAGACACAAATGTATTTGAGAGTACAGACAAGTTCTCTACATGATAGCAGGACTTTCCAAACTCAAAAAGCCTTCTGTTCTAATGTGCATCGGACAACAACATGGGCTGAACTGCATTTCAAGTGATGATATGATGAAGTCACAGCTCTGATACTTATGAACATGGTCTACCTAAACAGTGTATCTTTAGAAATTAACAAATAGTGGTTAGGACAGAGCCTGATCCAATGCAGCTGTGTGATTCTAATAGGTAAACACTATATAAGACTTTGGCTCATGATAAGTTTTTGTTCTTAATATTTTATTTCTTTAGTTACTTGACACAAGGTCTTGCTACACAGCTCAGACTCATACTGACCCTCCTGTCCCAGACTATCCAGTCCTGGAATTATAGGCACGTGCTACCATGCCAGTCTCATTCACAAGCACAGTGCTGCTGGGGTTCCAAGGCCTGTGCAGCATGTGGTACCAAGGATCAAACAGAGATCCTCTTTTTTTTCTTTTTCAGAACCAGGGATTGAACTCAGACCCTTGCGCTTGTGAGGGAGGTGCTTATTCCACTGAGGCATCTCCCCGGCCCTACACACAGATCCTTCTGTCAGCTGGGCAGGCGCTTAGACCACTGAGCTATCTCCACAGCCTGTGTGTTTTAAATGGCTGAACCATTATTTAAATGGAGAGTATGTCCTGAATGTACACAAAACATTGTACTCAGTCTTTGTGCCTCACAAAGCATGCTGAAGCACTAAATTTATAACTGTGCTGCTCTATGCCATGACACCAGCCCAGGAAGTCACTCAGTAATTGACTACTTTTGTAAAATTATACGTTCTCCAATATGATAGCATATAGCATATATAGCACTACACATATAGCACAACAGAGGAGAATGTGTGATTCCAATATCTCTTCTGCACTCCCTGGAACATCAACTGGAAGAAAGCCCGGGGTGAGGTCCCTTTTTGGCCAATACACTGAAGACAATGACTGTTCCCTTCCCAGCCACACACTCCCAAGTTGCAGAGAAAATACACTGGGGCCTCTTCTGCTGCAGCTTGAGGAGACGAAGCTCTTGTCCTTGGTCTGCCTGCCATGCCTTCAGTGGGTGCGGCACTCACTTGTACCCGCCATGTACAAAATTCTAATTCGCATGCATGTCCCTGCTGGCACTGAGGATTTGAGTCCAGACTAGAAGAGTTTGTACATAGGAAAAGGACAGACACATTAGTCCCAGGTGCTCTAATAAATTGATAAAATTTAGTGTGCAGATTATTTTGTTCTAAAAAATAAAATCCAGGCATAAGTCCTGCCTATTTTCCTATGTAATGATGAGGAGTGATGGAGAGAACTGGAAGTCAAATTCCACAGTCTGTGTGTGCCCTAAGATATTGTTCTACATGCCAGCTACAAAGGAATGGCATCTGAAGTAAAAACAATTTATCATGGGGGAAACCAGAACATCAAATAAGTAAAATGGCAGCAAAAATATTCTCCAGAATAAGCTCCAAAAATACAGAAAAAATTGATGTGCTGAACTATGAAAACTGTTATAATAAATGATACCAAATGTACATCAATAGAGGTCGTGTCCTGTTAATGATCAATAGGTACAGTATTGTTCAGATATCCAGCCTGTCAAACTAGAGCAACAGATTCAGTGTCATGCCATTAAAAATATCAGCAAGCAATTCTCAAAAGAATGATATTTTTTTCCTTAGGTAATCTTGATGGTAATAAATAATAATAAATTTGAAGAGTTCACATTTATTGATTCCAAGATTTTATTATGAAAGTAGAAAAATGTGGAGAAATGGACCAGCCCATGTAGAATGCGCCCCATGTTCTACCATACCCTACCTGGGCAGGCAAAGGCTGAGGTGTGCACTGACAGCTTTCCTCATGTTTTCCCTGCTGATTAGGAAGGAATCAGTGGAGGGGGCTCACACACACACTGGCTCATCAGCCACATGTGTCCCTTCTGTGACAGTGCTTGTCCTAAAAGCTCACAACACAGCAAGCAGCTCTCACCAAGCCTTCCGGTCCCCTTTGCCCAGGAAGTTGTGCC
>NW_004524866.1:722911-739146 GCF_000260255.1 Octodon degus
CGGGAACTCGGTAGAAAATCCTACTCGGCGGGCGGGGTGGGGGAGGCACTGCGGAGTGGTGGGGGGCGGCCCGAGGGGCTGGGAGAGGGTCTGGCCCACGCTGCGCCTGGGCTGGGACTGGTCCCGCCAGCGCAGGGTAGCAGGAAACTCTCCGCACACTCCTATATTGAACTTTGATGAATGTACTGGAATGATATGAAGACAGCAGCAAAAGATTAAAACTCCAACTCCACTTTTGTTTCTGTGTTCCCTCCTTCATTCTTCTCTCTTTCCTTCCCTGGAGGTGTCAATGAAATCTACTGCCTGCTTGGCCTGTAGCACTCCTTTCCACCCACCATACTGCTTCCATTCACAGTCCTTGCAACCACTCCTTCAGTCCATTCATTTACAAATTACTTTTTCTTGCATATGCATCCTCAATACTCCAAAGCAAATTACAATTACTGTCTTCTTTTAAAATAAATGCCTATTTTGAGTTCAAATACTGTCAACAGAGTCAAAGAACCACACCCAATTAGGGTTTTAATCAGAAATAAATGCTCAGTGGGCCTGTGACATAGCTCAGCAGACTAAAGCTCCTGCTAAGGCAGGCTCAGGCAAACCAAGGGCTCATGGCTCAATCCCCAGCACCATATGCCATGGCAGCCCCAGGCACAAGGTGGACTGAGCCGGGTAGAGTCCAGGTGTAGCGGTGCATGCCTGTACTCCCAGCACTGGAGAGGCTGAAAACAGGAGGATCATGATGAGTCAGAGAAGTGTAATGACAAAATACATAGGAAAAGACATAAGCATTCAAGATTATAATTGGAGTTCTTAAATTTAACATGGAAAGGGAAAGCAATGACTCCGAAACCAACAACTGGGTGTGGGCACACGGTGAATACCTCCACCTACTTATGTAGTATTCATTTCAGACAGATGTGTGTTGTACTGCTCAATGGACTGCATCAACTTTAAAAGTTTAGGAGCTTATCTAACTTGGCTCAGCATTCCACACCCCAGAGTGGCTCATCACTTGAACTATGTAAGAGGGAAATGAGCAAAAACAGACGTTTCCGTTTTCTTTGGAGGAGCTCTACTCTTTACCTTCAGCTTCGATGTCATCTCCTGGCTGCCAGGGCCAACTTTTCAGCTTCTGTCTTGGATCCGCAGCCTTCATTGTAGACTCTTCTGTCACAGACACATTGGTCTCCTGATACGGACTTTCGTGACACACAGCTGTGAGCTCCAGCGTCCATTGTGCAGACGCCCTCTGCACGCTTCCGCCTCTGACTCTGTGGCTGACTGTCCAAAGCCAATCTTGTGACTTCTTATCCATTTGTACATCTTGTTGTATATCTACTTGTCTAGTGAAACCTTCTAGGCATGCTCTGCCAGAGTGCTCAGATCATGTATGATTTTGTTTATTTTTTGTTATTACTTTCATATATTTGATTGTTATACGGTTTAACTACAACGTCTCACTAACTAGGAATCCATTGTTCTAACTGTGATTGGTTCTACCAAGGGCAAAACGGTGGCAGGAATGAGAAAAGATAGAGAAGAGGAAAAAAATTTGACTAGGTGGTTACTGGTCTGCCTGATAGGCAAGCCTATCTCAAACCCCCAACAAAAGAATCCTTTATACTTTTGTAAAGTTAATCATATGTGACACAGGTTTGCCTACTGACCAGTAGCTGAATTTCACCGGTGAGGCTGTTTATCTCAGGACTGATGTAGCTTGTTTGCGTTAGGCACTGAGTCTTAGTCCCACCTGCACGGATTTGAACAATTTCCTAGCTTTGTTGGATCTGAATATCTACCAAGCTCCACTTCCTAGTGCTCTTGGTGTTTTCAGCCTCCCCAGTGCTGGTATTACAGGCACATGCCACCACGCTCATGCCACCAAGCTCAGAATCGGCTTCCAGCTCAGTGCTTCCAGGCTGGGGCCAAAGTGGTGTGTGGCACCTGGGATCAAACCCCAGCCCTGCGTTAGCCTAAGAGGGGCTTAACCTGCTGAGATGTCTTGCTGGCCCTCATATATGTTTTGAAAAACCAAAAACATATGTATGCATTAATATGATTCCACAGGTAGCACAGAACATATGGCAGGTAAACTCTTTCTTATCACATTATCTAAACACCCTGTAAAATACCTGGATATCAATACACTAAGACAGCTTGTTGAATAAATCATATACAGTATAGCACAAACATATATTGAACACAAATATAGCTGTCAGTAAAGGAAGATTAATAAGGATAAAAGGAAATATAAATCTGTGACAGAAAAATGTTCTACCACATATCTACAAGTTTTTCCACAACATATCCCACAAATCCAACACATTGGCATCACATAATCAACAGTGATTATAATTACACATGATCAGCCAAATCTAGAATCTTAAAATCCATGTTAGATAAAACACTTACCTATTGGAAAAGGAAAGAGTGAGTAGAGAAATATATATACTACTATGAATATGTGCAATAAGTAGCACAGAGAAGAAGGGATACTCCTCAAAAGAGATAAGCAATTAATACATTAAATGATTGAGAAAAAGTGTCATACTGGAAAGAATTTATTATTCTTTAAAAGTGAAAATATTGAGAAAACCAAAAGAAAGACAAGATAAAAGTTGATAACATAGTCACAGTGACAATAGGATGAATTCTGGCTTGAAAAGAAAACAAAATATCTAGAAAAAATTCAACTTCAAGAGATGATAACTACAGCTACTAGCAAACAGCTTGCTATTAGAAGAAGTTGCATCACTCAGTAAGAATATGAGTCCCATAGTAGTGGACTTTATTACCTGACTTCACATATGTTTTCACTTTGAATCCAGGCCCTCTGTGTATACTAGGAAACTGTTTTATTGATAAGAGAACTTCTTTTAGATAAAACATGTTTTGTCTCTAATCCCAGTGAAAAAATTTTATCTGATTTTACCAAAAGAATGTATCACTTGGGGACAAGGATGCAGCCCAGCAGCCCTGCACTGGAGGCCAAGATGGAGAAGACCTCCATGACCACCATGGCCTTCCCCTTGCTGCTGTGGTACACAGGCAAGAAAGTGACCCACACGCTGCAGAACACCAGCATGCTGAAGGTCAGGAACTTGGCTTCATTGAATGTGTCAGGCAGGTTCCTGGCCAGGAAAGTCACAGTGAAGCTCACCAAGGCCAGGGAGTCCAGGTGTCCCAGGACACAGTAGAAGGCGGTGAGGGAGCCCTTGTTGCACATGATGATGATGTGGCCATGTTCAGAGTGAGCATCTGTGTCAAGGTAGGGTGGATTTGTCCCCATCCAGACTCCACAGAGAGTGAGTTGGATCAGGGAGCAGATGGAGATGATGGAGTTTGTTGCCCCTGATATCAGCAACTGTCTCATCCTTCTGTCTGGAGCAGTGGCCTTGAAGGCCAGCACCACAGTAATGGTTTTGGCCAAGACAGTCGAAACAGCCAGTGAACACAACTCCAAACATGATCTGCTGCAGCATGCAGGTGGCTGCGTTAGGAGGGCCAATGAAGAGCAAGGAGCAGAGGAAACAGCAGGTGAGGGAGATGAGCAGGGTGTAGCTGAGAGACCTGTTGTTGGCCTTGACGATGGGAGTGTCTCTGTGCTTCACAAAGAGCCCAAGTAGAGCAGCTGTGAGAACAGAGAGACTCAGGGCAGTGCCAGCCAGAGCCTTCCCCAGGTTTCTTCATTAGCCAGAAATGTCACAGACTTTTCTAGGCAGTGGTTTCTGTCGGTGTTGGCATATTGGTGATCTGAACAGTTCACACTGCTCCAAGTCTAGGAATAATTAAATTTGTTGTTTGCCTAGGTCTATGTTTTACAGGTCTATGCCAGAAACACATTGGAGCTCCGTGGACTAATTTGTTTTGTTTTGGTTTTTTTGGGTTTTTTTTTTTTTTTGGAGTTTTTTTGCTTTTTTTCTTTCTTTCTGTGTATTTTCCTTTATGTGTGATTGAGCTCAAACTGTGCACTGAGATATAGTCCTGAACGCTTTAAATTTTATTATTTAGAGAGGCTCTCCTGAAGTCATTAGGTGGTCACTGCCGTGTTCTGACTTACTATATTCTTGTCTCACCTCCAGGAGCCCTGGAATGCAGGCAGGCCTCTCCACACCTCACTTTCCATGATTTTCTAGACACAAATTAACAGAGTGGTATTTAGAGATTAACTCCTAAATAAAACTATATCTTGTTTATTTTCCTTTGAAATCTGGCCTATTCATAAACCATTGTATTTTCACAAAGAACTGAAGGATCAACCTTTTGCTACTTACTTCACTTATGTGATACAAGTAGAATCTTTATTAATGCTTCCCCAGATATTTCGATGAAAAATATCATATGAAAAAGTCTCAATGACAAATTTGAGGATAACATTCTGTGATATAAAAAAACTTTCGTTGAATGCTTATTATTTTTTATTAAAAATCTGAATCACTTCTATTGTTTTGTTTTTCATTTACCATTTTGTATTCTCTTTGAAAAATGTTTTAAAAGATCAAAATAATACATGCAATATAGAATGCATATATGTCTCAGTGTGCTTTTACTTCAATGCACAGAATTTTCAGGTGCAAATGATTTTAAATTTGTATTTTGATTTGTTTGATACACTATGTATGCTTGAGAATTATACCACCAAGTTCATGTATTGCCTGATATGATTGGAGGCATTGTTTGCTGCATGTGCACACACAATATTTAAAAAATACTATGTTTCCATACTGTATGGAAAATAGATATTCAAAGTAATGACATGATACAGTGCACATCTGTCTTGATGTATTTCAGAGAGGATTTGGGACATTTGATATCATAATATATGTATTTTGAAGTGAAAATTTCTATCCTCCATGAAACCAAATTAGAATATATTCAGTAGAAAGGTTCTTCCTTTTCCTTTTTTGTTATTCACCTTACATTTTTTAGAACCTTTAAAGATATATTTCTGTCAAAAGGACAAATAATTCTATTGCACTTGAAACAAAGTTACAAACTGACTTCTAGGGAAGTTAATATACTTTCTTCATAAATGTGCATTTTTCCCATGTTAATACATTCAAAGTTCTAGTCCATATTAATGTTCGTAATAAGTGAGTTTGAACAATGAAAAGATGTGAACAGTTTCCTAGCGGCGTGCTGAGAAATGCAGCTGAAGTGTTAGTTTCAAGTTATTTCAGATGGCATTTGGGGGTTCTAAGATGGGTGCAGTATGTCACAGACATGTAAATGAAATTCTGATTATTTTATGATTTTAAAAATGAAGTGCTGCTGAGATAGCCCAGAAGACTAAGAGCCTGCTCAGGTAAGAGTAAGGATGGGGGTTCGATCCCCGGTACCACAGGCGCTGCCCCCTGAGCATGCTGAGCCCCCCACCGAATCTAGGTATGGTGGCACACACCTGTAATCCCAGAGCCAGTGAGGCTGAGACAGGAGGACCAGTAGGAGTTCAAGTTTCGTAGTGAGACACTACCAAATACATCAAAGAAAAGGACCTCAAGTCTGCCAATGCCTTCAATAATGTACCCACAATCCAAAAGTGATTATATTGTTCTTGAATGGGAAAAATACAAATGGAATTGGCTTAGAACCAAAAATGAAAATATTTCTTGCAATACCCATGTCATGATTCGTAAGAATGTTAAATATTTCCGACGTGGTACTTACGGTGTTCAACATTAGACTCTAGAAATTATATAGAATATATTTAAATCCTCATCCTCATTTTACTTGTATTTCAATAACATAGTGTTCTCCTTTAGGTCATTTGAATATCACATGAGTGGAGAATGTGCCATTATGGCCACTTCTATTAATCCTAACAAGGATTTATGTGACTGATTTTTATTTTGATATAATACATGACTCCTAAGTAACTCTATTGTTATTTATTTTATTTTTAAATATGGCATATCCATAAAACATTCTATTTTTACAAAGCAATGAATGATCTACTTTTTAATTTGTTTAGGTAATCGTAGTCAAATCTCTACTAATGCTTCCTCAGATATTTATATACTAAATCTATCACCTCAATAAAAAGGCCCGTGACTCTCTCCTGAAGTGTAGATATCACTTGTTAAACCCCGTATTCTGTGTGCCCATCTTCCACACAGTTCTGTAGTGCAGAAGTCCAATTCATACCATCGGCTGTCTCCCCTACTGGCCTATGCATTCCAGAGGAAGAAAGATTAAACCAAAAAGTGGACTGTGCTCTGTTACATCCATGTTGTACATCAAAAACCTTCAGCCTCTCTGAGCATGGGCTCTATGTTAAGAACAGTGTCAGCCACTGGCACCTGGTGTGGGCCTGCCCTTGTCTTGACTGTAATCTTGCTGTGGCTCCACAGGTTGTAAGCAGTGGAATTTAACCTCTCAGTGTTAAACCTCACAAGGGAGGTGGAACACAGAAGGTGTGGCGAGGGGGACTGGGCTTGTCTGGAGGAAATAGTGCTTTTAGTGGAACTAGAAAAATAAACCAGTGTAGTTAGATGCGGTGATGACTATGTGCTCTTCCAGATAATTAGAGGATGAAAGTGAATATTTGAGGCAGTCTGAAGCAAATGGGTGATATTCTGTCCTATGATAATAAAGATTACCTGGGCACAGAGACCACTGACACAGAACATTTCTGGTTCAATTCCTAATAGTGCAAAACACAAGCAAAAAGAACAATGACTAAGAATATCATAAAAGGAAAATAAATTAGACTACATTTCAAAGGGGAAATTGTGTGGTCCAAAAGGCAGTAACCTGCTGCAACAAATAATATGACAAGTGAAGGAAGAGTTTTATCTTTGCTGTCCTCTACAATGTCTTTTCCATTTCTGGATGGATAGAATGAATATAACAGAGTGAGAAAAAAATAACAGAGTGAGAATGTGTCCACAGCACACGCTCCTACCTGTGCCACCACACCCAGACTCCATCGCTGGCTCGCCATGCCCAGCATCAGGGCCGGCATGCACTAAACTAAGCAAGCAATTAGTCTGCTGAGCTATATCACTGGCCCTGAGATCATCAGCATCTTTAATATCTTTTATCTAAAGCAACTTTAACAGTGGTACCTACTGTATTAGAGTCCAAAAACATTGCAGAATGAGAAATTCACTATGTTCAAGAAATTTCATTCAGTTTCAGAAAATAATTTTATGAAAGACTATTTAAAAAAGGTGTATCATTGTGTTGGGTAAAACTTCAAGTGTGGAATCAAAGCATATAAAACAATTTCCACTCTCTATTTGAATATTTTTGTAACATCTACCAAAAACGTGTGCTCATAATCTGTAAGGTATAACGTCATTGAGTTTTGTAAGTGATAACAGGGTTTTCTGTTGACCGTTAAGAAAAAAACATGTAAAACATGCATAAATGGGTAAGGCACTGACCTCCTGTAGGCAAAAGCAAGGAGCTGGATACCAGTTTACTTCTCTCTGCCAGTGAATCCTTGATTGAGGGTCATTTTCATTCACCTCAAGAATCACCTCCTTAGGGCTGGCCAAATAGCTTAGTGAAATAGTCTGCAAGCAAGTTCAGGGGCTGCAGGTTTTATTCACCCAAGTCTGCAATGCCAGCCATGATTCCACCTCCGGCGCACGCTGAGATGGCAATTCAGACTGGGTGTAGTGGTGTGTGCCTTAATCCCAGCTCTTGGGAGTCTGTATGCAGGCAGACCAATAACATGAATTGACAATTATTGTGGGAAACAATATTATATTTATTGTAATAGCATGTGGAAATAAAGTTTTCCCTAAATTTGAAAAAAAAATAAAAAAAAGCATATAAAATAACTTAAGATAGGCACTTTGATTACACTGCCTGCCATCCAAGGGAAGACATATTACGTGCCAGGGAGGAAACATCATCACTTGTCTGTTACTCTGTGATGACCTTTGTACTTCTTCAAAAAGCATCTCATGGAGTGTCTGAGCCACAGCTTACACAGCATTGTAGACATGGTAGTTCCTATCACTCATGACTGTTTCAAAAGAATTCAGAGGCAACCAAACCAGAGAAGCATTAGGGATGCAGTTCTTCAAGTCACAGTCAGACTCAGAGAATGAGCAATCAAAATACTTGGACCAATACATAATGAGGTAAGTATCTTCTGGGTATTTGAAAGGGGTAGCTGCCCTTGCAAGTTTTGAAACCTGAAATCTCTTCACGGCGGTGTGAAAAAACAAGAATCCATGGAATGGATCTAGTGTGAAATCTCTCCCAGCCAGGTCAGCATGCCATCATGAGTTTGTCACCCAGACTTTCCATGTCACTAAGTTTTGCACTATGTTATTACTTACATCATTTGCACGATCAGTGTCATATAAATGATCACAAGATTAGCAGATGATGTGTCTGCATTTAGGATATCATGTTTCTTTACCCTGAAACACAAGAAACAGCCATGGCCGACAGCATCTTCACAAAGGCTACACTTACTCTATCCCTGTCCAGCTCAGCTCTTATATCTGAGAGAAACTGAAGACCCTTATGGCTTTCTGTGATGAGCAGCCCCACCCATGTCCAGTGGAAATGAAGCATCAAGGACACCATGACAAGGGCCAAATATGCCTGCTTTGGAGCTACCAGATGGAAAGAAGGATGATGGCCACTGTCCATCAGTGTAGGATCAAATGAGCCAAAGATAACCTGAAAGGAAAAGAACACTGGGTAACATGCTGCAGTGTTGATGGAAAGCACGATAGTAATTCTGCATGTACTGAGTTGCATGTCTCAGTTGTGGAAAGAGACACATGTTCTTCCCATCATTATAAACATCTCCCACAGCAGACTTCTTTTTAAATAAATAAATGTTTTCAGACATCATGAAAATGTATTTCATTCCTTTCTTCCTTCCTCTTGAATCCCATAAAAGAGAAAGTTACCAAATTGTTAGTAACCCACTAAGTTTCTCTGTTTGGACTCTGATACATTATACAACTTGAAAAAAACTAATCCCAGCCTCATTTTTAACTCTTAATGTTCCCTTTAGGTAAAGCATTGTGGATGAGCTTCTCTCACTTCCTGTCCCACTAAACCTCACCTGTGGAAATCTGTAGAGCTCCAGCAGTGGCCCAATCTGAGCTGAGGTTTCGCATGACATTTCTGTCAGTGCTGCCACACACTTGCTTTCTTTCTTGCAGATGTAATTAGGGATCTCATCCTGCCCTGTGAGCAAAATGAAGGAATTTTCTAGTATGTTCCAATGACTGCTAATGAAATTATGGAACTCATAGCTCAGAGAAATGTTGGGTAAAAGCTGAGGATTCCTGTTGACCTCTTCGATGGCAGAAATGAAGGCCAGGTAGTTCTGGTGCTTGCTATGTATAAGCCTGCACAGAGAACACAGAAGACCTTAGAGAATAGATACAATCAATGATCATCTTCCAATCCAGTCCAGCACCATTCACAAGCTGAATGCTAGTGTCGCTTCCACACATCCATGAGAAGACAGGTATAGACATGATCATGTCAGGGCTGGGGAGATAACTCAGCATTCTAAGTGCCTGCTTGGCAAGCACAAACGCTGTATTCGATCACCAACGCCACACGCAGTGCTGTCCTGGGAACACCAAGCAAGGTGGTGTATGCTTTTAATCCCTGTGCTGTGGAGGCTCAGAAAGGAGGATCCGAACAGCTCTGACCTGTGCAATGAGACCTTGATTCAATATATAAATAAATAAAATTTTGAAAAGATGATATTAAAAAATTGACATTTTGGAAGGCAATTAGATGAATCAAACACATGGATTTCTCATGAAGAAGCCTAGTGGCCTTACAAGATTGCAAGAAGAGTTGCTTCATCATTCTGTTATATTTGTGATGGAGCTAATGTGATCTTGCTGTATATATTTAGAGTAAAATTTCTGTGTAGAATTACACTATGTAAGTGTTCAGAAATACTATATAAATATAAAAATAAAGATTAAACTAGAATTCATTGAGATCAAAACTTAGACTTTGCTTAAGGAATAAAGCCATGAGTCATTGTGCAGATGGTTGAGGACCAGAAATACAAATTCACCTTCCTTCTGGGAACCATTGTGCAGATAATTGCTCCACCCTTCTGCTCTTGTGATATTCCTGTAAAGAAAACTGAACCGATTGTTGACAAAAATGCAATCTCCTTCCAATGTTGGGGTAGAAAGCTCCTTGAAGAAGTTGTATGTCATGAGCACTGTCATTGAAAATGTTGGCAAAGTACAATTTCTTGTTAGCATCAGAATTACTTACTATTGCTCAGGAGTTTCTAAGCCACAGATGAGAAAAAGCAATATGATATAGCAACAGCCTTAACAAAATGAACAATACAAATTTTAAAGCCCTAAAATTCTAGCAAAGTATGACAAAAGCATTAAGAAGAATGTTTTGTATATGGTAATATTTCAATATTTTATTGATGTTGACACCACTCAAAAATATTAAAATAAGAGAATTTTTCTATCTATGACACAAGTGCCCTAAAATTTGCAAAAAATCAATGAAAGTGATAAAACTGAAAACATAAAAGAGTCAGGTTATTTAGACAAAAAGGTACTAATAGGAGCATCATGGCACATACCGGTGCTAGAGTTTGTGATCAAATCCCCCCAGACGAACATGTGTTAATGACTTATTCCCCAGGATGACTCTTCTGAGAAGTGGTGGAACCTGGGGAAGGTGGGGCCCAGTCAGTCAGTGCTATCATGTCCTGGCACAACTGACAGACTCCAGCACTTACTGTTTTCTGGATGTGAGATGCTTGCTCTACCATGATACATCACCCTTGCCAGAGGCCCAAAGCAGCTGGACCTCAGTCTTGGATGGGAACCTTCAGAAATTTTCTGTTTTCACAAGTTAATAATGTCAGATGTTTCAACATAGGAATGGACTAATATGGTGATTATACACAGACACTGGCATATCTTGTATGGAGGACATAGATGAATTTCAGTCTACTTGTCTCAGCTATTTTTCTCCTGTGGCTGGGACAAAAGACCCACCACTCAAAATCAAGAATGACTAGGTTCACTTAACTCACATTTAGTGGAGGTCTCAGTCCGTACTTGGTTGGCCCCAAGGCAGAGCAGCACATGGCAGAGTGCAGCAGGTCACGGAGGTAGAAAACAATGAAGAGCAAAACGGAAGAGCAGCAGCAGCAGCAGCAGCAGCTAGCAAGCTTCCGTCCCTTCCCTATACTGTATTCAGACTGTCTGCCCCAGGGTGAGCATAGCACTCTTCCGTAATCCCAGCATTGGATCATGAATTAATCACAAACTCCAGAAGCACCCCCAGTGACAACATGAGGCCTGGAGGGGCAGCTAGGCACAAATGATAACAATACTGCTGTTTCAAAATCTCTTCAGGAGAAAATATTACACCAAATAGGTGTGTGGCCTCAAACATTTCCTGTTTACAGGCATAACTACGTCCTCTTCTGGCTAAAATATTCCCCATTTATGTATGGCTTTCTATCCCTCCTGTAGGGAATGCAACCTTCTGCTTCTCATGAAAAAGTATTTGCTATGATTCCAACCACTCACCTCAGACAAGCACTGCCCTGCCACATATGCAGCACATCCATTCATGACAACCGCTCACCCCTCTTGATGTCATCTCTGGACCTGGCATGTGCTCCAGAGGTCACCTGCCTCGGGTGCTGAGCAGAGGAAAGTTTTTGACCCTACTTGCATTAACCCAGAGTTCTTATTATCACAATGCACGTTCATTCTCAAGGCACATGTATGAAATAAAGAACTTTATTCAAACAAGACGTTGTTTGCAGAACCAAAAATAGACTGATTGGATACATAATTCTACACTGATTTTAATTGTTGCTGTAATCTGACCTGTCTCTAGCCAGCTAATGGATATTTAATCGGTTGCTTTAATTTTATTACAAAGCAACTAGAATGCAGCTGTAGCTAGACAACGCACAAGTAAATAACATGCATTATTATTTTATTATGTTTATGAGTACAATGTCATCTGTACTCATTTCCACTTGACTAGTAATTTGTTTGTATTAAATCATTATTGCACACTTGCATATGAAACTGCTTACAATGTCTATTTATTGCCACGTGTATGTTAAGTAATAAATTTCTACTTGCATTCATCTTCAAAAAAAAAGAAAGAAGCATCAATAGGATGGATTATAAAAAAGTAATCTTTCTATCTATATCTATCTATCTATCTGTCCCTTTCTATCTGTCTCTATCAATCATGCATTTACCTATATATCTATGTCTCATTATCATGTATCATTTTTATCCCAATTGAATTGAAATTCATTCAATATTAAAATATGTTATTGATAGTGAAATCTATCATGAAAACTAAAATGAAGTGAATAATACACTTATCAGGAAATAAATTCTGGAGATAATAAATAATTCTTTAGAATATAAAAGTAATAAACTAAACACAAAAATATTTTCTATACTATGCTTGAGATGCATTGCAAATAGGAGGAAAAAGGCAAATAATGATGGGTATTTTTATTTCAGCCTAGAAACTCATCTATTTCTGGCTATGCATGAGGATTTTTTTTTTGTTTTTTTTTGTTTGTTTTTTTTTTTTTTCAGGACCGGGGATTGAACTCAGGTACTTGCGCTTGCCAGGAAAGCGCTTATTCCACTGAGCCATCTCCCCAGCCTGAGTTTTTTTTATAAATACATGCAAGCAAAAAACCTAGTAAATCATTTCTAAATATTTTCTGTTCTTAATGTATTACGTACAGGGTCTCACTACGCAGCTCCGAGTCACAGTGATCCTCCTTCTTTCAGCCTCCCCAGCGCTGATATTACATGTGTGGGCCACCATGCAGGTCTCATTCATCAGCTCAGCACGTGTGGGAGCAGGGCTGGCATGGCATGTAGTCCCATGGATTGAACCCTGATCCATGTGCTTGCCTAAGCAGGCAATTTGTCCACTGATCTATCTCGCTGGCCTCAACGATACTTTATCTTTAATATGCAAACATTTTTAAATGGGTTACCTTTTCTAGGATAAAATATTGATAAGGTGTAAGTCATCAAATGAAATATTCTTAAGATGATGCGTGTTATACGATCAATGTAAATGCCAATAAAGGATATGCCAAATATATCAACAAAATGCCCCTTGCTTAACTTGGACTTAGGCCAGTTATCCCATGTAAAGATTGAGGAAATGTTATTTCCCTGAGTGGCTGATTGAAAATACCCATTATTTTGTTTCAGTATAAAATGTAGTAATACATGAGATAATTTAAGAATATGTAACATGGAACACAGCCATTTTACTCTTCAACTTCTTTAGCTTTAATCAAAGAGCATTTCTCTACTTATCAGACATCTCTTTCCCTCTTTATTTTCTATTTTTTTTATTTTTTGGTGGAACTAGGGATTGAACTCAGACCTTTGTGCTTGACAGGCAAACACTTATTCTACTGAGCTATCTCCCCAGTGCTCTTGCCCTCTTTAAATGACAGAAGAAGACATTAATTAGATATTTTGAAACATTCCAAAATGATTGAGAATTAAATTATGATAGATTGAAAGGATATGTCATGTAGGCATAATAATTATCATGAGAATTTACTATATTACATTACGTAAGGAAATGTATTGGTTACAAGAGAGACACAATTATGCTACATTGCTTGTATTTGTATTTATGTGCAGAAAAGCTACTGTATAATCAAGTCTATGGTCTAAATAATATGGCCACTGCATTTGCACATCTGAACAGTATGATCCTTTATAATATTAAAATTAGATTCTTCAAAGTAGGGTTGATATATATAAATTTCATGTGTGTAAACAATCTTATTTTCTAAGTTTTTTCCCTTTTTAATTCTCATTTTAGCAGGAATTTAACTTTTCTCCTGAGTTGCTAAATTCTTCCTCCTTGTGAATACATCAGGCTGGGCATAGAAACTCAGAAATGCAAGTGTGTTCTTTCTAGCCACAGACAGAGCTCACAGTTCATGAGTCTAGAGCAGGAACCACCATATACAGATGAAAGGAAAGCACAGAAAAATTGACATCACCAGGTTGGGTGAGTTTCCACCCCTGAAAGTGCAATTCCAGTGCGCAGTAAACCCTTCGTGTGGTTTTCAGGGTTCTGAGTGGGAAAGGTGCAGGCAAGTGTCCTCCCTGTGGATGGGATCCCCAAGTCCTCCTACCAGTGAGTACTCTTAAATACCAGTTGACACAATAGGGGCAGTGTCTCAACTTTGTGCATGAGCAGAAGCAAGGAGTCTGTAGTCCTCTAGAACTGGCCAGGTACCACAGGGATCAAATGCTTGAATCTTCTAGATGAGTAAGAAAGAAACTCCTTGAGAACTGGCTAGGCTAACAGTGAGAATCTGCTCATACCAGGATACCCGCCAAAATCCTAATGTGTAATATTCAGAACAAGGCCATGGAACTGTGTTATGGCCAAGGAAGGTCTTTCTGTATGTAGTTTTAACCTTTCCTTAGGGCAGCTGCCACAGGACCATTGTGGGTCAGCATCTTCTGAAAGACTCAGTCAGTCACTGTTCCTCTGACATCTCTTTTCCTCACAAAATCGGTCATAGTCTAGGATTCTCTGACCCTTTGGAAAATTGATTATTTAGTTATATGTTTGGGTATGTGAGCTTATATGACTGTATCTGAATAGAGAAAATATAAACACTTATAACAGGAAGAATCACGTGTGTGAGGAAAGCCTCACAGAAGATTCATTCCTGATTCTGACCTCCGACTGCAGTGGTTGGTGTCCTGGAGCACCCTAAAGTACTTGAAACGGTAACTGAATATTTACAGGAAGAAGTTATTCTAAGCAGAAGAGGTAGAAATAGAAAACAATCTGAGGACCTGAGATATAGCTCAGTGGACTAAATGCCTTAAGTGCAGGGCCGGCCCCACCTCTGGGCAGCTGAGTTGGGGATGGAGTCTGGGCGTGGTGGTGCACCCCTGTAAACCTAGCAATAGGGAGGCACAAATCAGGAGGATCACTGCAGGTTTGAGCTGCGTAATGCCATCTTATACACAAAAAGAGTCCATCTGTAAGAATGTAAGGAATTTTATAGTTAGAAAAATGAAAACATCAACAAGCCCTTCATTCTATTCGATGATATTCATTCCAATCTTAGGGGTTGAACTGAGATGCAAAACATCACCTGATGCCATGTAGAGGCATAGAGGTCAGAGGAAGGACACAGAGCACCATGGAACTCAGCAGCAGAGAGAGGGTTTCCTCTTGGGTTACAAGAGTGTTAACAAGAAGCTAGAAACATAAAAAGAAACTTCTCTTCACACATTCACAAGCACAAAGACACTACAAGGAAAATTTATAGGCAGGCCTGTTGTGCACACATGGGTGGGCAGGACAGATGGCCATGTAGAAAATATTCACACATCAATGCATGGCTCTCTAGCCATTCTCGATCCTGATGTCCTGACGAAATCAGACAAATAAAAAAACACTTACTGGGGCTGGGGAGATAGCTCAGTGTAATAAGTGCTTCCCTGGCAAGCGCAAGGGTCTGAGTTCAATTCCCGGTTCTACCAAAAAAGAAACAAAAACAAAAACAAAAAAAAACCTTACTGAATGAAGTAGGATTCTCTACTCGGCTTTATATCAAGGATACCTGTATAGTAGACAAAAAAATAAAGAGACAGAAAAAACCCAATCACCACATCTCCATCCTTGTGCACACTGGTGTTCCTTTGGTGAAGGCAGGCTTCACGTTCCAAAGTATACATTAAGGCAAGAAGCTGCAGCAGAAGGAAGATAACAATCAAAGCCAACATCCTAGATATGCATGCAAAGTCCAGGGCTGAGTGAAGAGGAAAATCCCAATCTGTGCGTTTCAGCATGATATGGTATCAGACTCAGGTGGACACTCTGATGCCCCAGCTGCTGTCACCAGTGCCTGCTCCATGTCCCTGGAGAAGTTCGCCACCACTGTCACCCTGGGCTCTACATCTGAGGTCTGGTGACGAGGAGAAAAACACAAGGCAGAAATTGTATCTCCATATTATTTTCTCCACCTTGGACCACCATGAGTTAATCCAGTTCCATGAACAGCAACATCCCAGGAACCACTTCTTCCTGGGCAGATTTCCTCCTAAGCTTTGTCTTTAAGCTATTGGTATAGATGCCATTAGAGTTGTTAGTGGATTGTACTAAAGGATTTAATAGGGCTGGAGAGATGGCTCAGTGGTCTAAAGCACCTACTTAGAACAAGCTTAGCAAAAGCATCAGGGACCGCGGTTCAATCC
>NW_004524866.1:739246-755454 GCF_000260255.1 Octodon degus
AAAAAAAAATAAAGGATTTAATATTAAGATTCTCTTGAAATAGTCTTAGAAGCCTCAAGAATAGGGAAAAAGTATTGGATATTGTGCCTCCAAAGTGGAAGATTGGGAGTTATCACTGGACAGGCTCATAATCAAGCATTGCATTTAAGAACATTTCCAGTGTATCTCTATTGTCTGTGTGCCAGTCACAGGCACTGAACCTTACAGCAGCCACACTTCTCTCCATTTCTTTCTTTCTTTCTTCTTTTCTCTTTCTTTCTTTCTTTCTTTCTTTCTTTCTTTCTTTCTTTCTTTCTTTCTTTCTTTCTTTCTTTCTTTCAATTGTAAAGAATACAAAATAGTGATAGAAAAAACAGCATTAAAAGCATTAGAAGGTTTCACTAAACAAAGCAATAAGAATTCCACAACAATCATTGTATTACGTGATGCCATCTTCAGATTAGTTGTCCATGTTACAAGATAGAAACCTGTAAGATTCACTTAAAGGAAAAAAAGAAGCAAAATAAAACAAAGACAGGAGCTCCACACCTTGCTTAGCCATTGTAACATAATACTATTCTGTTGACATAAGAATCAATGTACAACAATGGAAACAATTAGAGGTCCCCAAAATCAACACATGCATCTTTACACAACTGACCTACAAAAAAATGGATTAAAACTTTGCCTCATTCAAGAGGAATACTGCCATTTTTAAAATATTAATTTTCGCAATCTATGTACATGGGAAGTTTGTGCACTTTCTATTTTTTTAAATTTCTTTCTTCTGTTATGTTTTCAATGAAACTCCATCTTATTTTTTTCTATTATTGTTAATGTTATTTTTGTAAACCATAAATTTACTCTTAAATTTCTGCATAAATCTGGTAAACATGAACCTTTATTTCAGGAACTTTATTTTTCCCAGGGTATTTCACTTCCTAGACCTACTTGTTTTATTAAGTTACATGGGAATTCTTTAGCTGGATTGATGTGTACAGGATCTGATGTCATCATAGTAAAAATATAAATGCAATGAAATAGGTATTTTTTTTAAAACACTTGTTGGAGAAAATTGGATACAAATGAGAACACAAAACTAGAAATTTATCTCTCATATAGAAGAAAAAATAACTCCGAATGCATGATGTTAATGTAATATCTGAAATATACTTACTATGAGCCATGATAGAAGAAATTATAATCTGATAATATACATTAATTTATTACATGATATTAAATTATTATGTAATAAAAATTTCATTATTTATTACATTTGAAACAGAGTTCAATCCAATTAATAGTCTGGCCCAAATTAGAGAAGAAAGCTTGAGTTTGGCAAGTCACTTATTTAGGTGAAGGACTCACGTGTATTCCAAATCATATTTGTGTTTCACTGGATACAACTTGCCATGTCCGGACTGATGGACATAAAACTATGTAATTTAAGAATATCTTGATATAGTCTATTAGCCCCAATAGAGCCAATATATTACCCTGCCATATAGTTGTTATAAAATGATGAAAAATTTGTTACACCTTAATTAAAAATAAACTCTTTAAATAATTTGCTCTTATAGTCCAACTTTATTTTGACCAGCTAAATCTTAATGAGCACATGAGTCCAACACCTTCCAAACCGGATAAAAATATTTCTGAAGATGTGCATACTTTAATGGGCCAGGGAGATGGCTCAGTGGAATAAGCGCTTCCCTGGCAAGTGCAACAGTCTGAGTTCAATGCCTGGTTCCACAAAAAAAAAATGTGTATACTTTAATTTTTAAAGTTTATCTTTAAAAAAGTCAATGATTCCTTGCTTCTTTAAGAGATCCCCTATTATAAACATGTCATTTTATAAGCCAATATTGACACCTGTATAATAAATAAAGTCCAAGTGCACATCAAGGATCACTGATTATAGTGGTTATTTCCATTCTAACAAACACAAGATGTAATGTAATGTAACGTAACTTAGCGAACTGTACAGTGTCATTCCAAATACATGTCCTGAAAATTGCACTGATTCTCAGGGTTCTGAAGTGTGCCTGTGCTTCGCTGCTCCTCAAAATTTTGAGTGATGAGAAGTATAGTAGTCATATTCACTTTGTTCCTGTGGTTCAGGGTGATGGAAAGAAAGAAACTTCCTCAACACAGGGTTGAGAAACCCAAGGTTGCAGGAGTAGAAATGGATTCTGACAGTATGTTGACATGAGGATTGCGAACCTAGAAAGGACAAAGAGCAGGGACAGTGGCTAAACCATTCAGCTCTCCAGTGCATTGTATTCCTGCACTGATGTTCAGTCACTAGTTGGAGTTTCCTGGCTGCAGAGCAATCATTAGTACCCAAAGCAATGGAGAGCAAGTGTGGCTGTGAGTTTCAGAGCCTGTGACTAGTACAGGGAGAACACTATTATAGAAGGAAAAACTGAGGCTGCAACACTTGATCATGGTCCTCTCAAATGATAGTTCCGAATTTTCCTCTTTAGATTGTACATTGTCCAATATTCTTTGCTGGACCTTGAGACTTTCCAGACTATTTCAAGAGAATTGAAATAATCTCTTATATGTGTGTGTGTGTGTGTGTGTGTGTGTGCGCACACACACATGTTTGTGTGTTAGGATAGGTATACAGCTACTTTCTCTTATTTTGAGAATGTAATTTTGTACTAATATTTTTTAGACAAGATAACATCTGTCTCTTGTCCTCTGAATAATTACTATGAAGACAACAATATGCAATGTATTAATTATTGTAACTGTCCTACTAACCTATTTTGAAACTGTTTCATTGCTACTTTACCTTGTTTCTCATTAAAATGAATAAAATAAAATAAATCCTTTAGTGTGATCCATTTAGGAACATCTCTAATGGCATCTCCACTTGAATTTTTCAGAAAGACTTAACCACAAATCTGGCCAGGAGGTCGCTCCTGGGATATTGCTGTCAGTGGAGGTGGATTAAATCATGAGGCACAGGTGGAGAAGATGTTTGTCAAGTATAATTTCTGTTTCGTGTTTTTGTCCTGGACGCCAGACCTCAGATGTAGAGCCCTGAGAGACAATTTGGTGGCGAACTTATCCAGGGACATGAAGTGGGTACTAGTGACAAGAGATGAAGCATCACAGTGTCCACCTGAGTCTGACATAATGACATACTGAAATGCACGTGCACGCACACACACCCCCCCCCACACACACAACATATTCATATACCTGGCTCAGACTGTGACTTTCCTCTTCACATCGAAAATGTTGTCTTTGATTGTTATCTTCCTTCTCCTTCAGCTTCCTTCCTTAGTGTGTACTTTTGATAATGAAGCATGCCTTCGCCAAAGGAGCACCAGCGTGCACAAGGATGGAGACATGGTGATTGGGTGTTTCTTGTCTCTTTATTTCTTCATGTACTATACTGGTATGATTGATATACAGCCTACTAGAGAACTCTACTTCTTTCCGTATGTGTCATCTTCATTTATTTATTTTCTTTCTGGACATCAAGCGATCATGCCTAGAGATAATGCCTAGACTTGTATGGATACATGAATCAATATTTTCTAAAGAATCAATTGTTCTGTCCACCCTCATGTGTACAGTAGGCATAAAATGTGGACTCTCACATTTGAATTTGGGAAGAGAATATTATTTTTGTTTGTATTCCTAGCTTGTTTATTTCATTCTTGGAGCCTTACAGGGACCCCAATCATCCCACACTCTGTGCTTCTTACCTTCCTCAGACCTGGATGCCACTGCATGGAATGAGGTGACATTCCTCTTCTTGATTGTGTTCCTTAGATTGATCTGAATGCTAAGTTTATATTGCCAAATGTGCCCTAATGCATTGAAGGTTTGCTGAAGTCTCTTTCTCTGAGACTGAAATTCCTTCCATTCTTACATACTCTCTTCTGATATTTCTACCCTTGCTGCTAGGAGTAACTTATTCCTGTAAATATGTAGTTGCTATTTCAAATGATAGTATTATGCATCTTCTAGATGAGTAAGAAAGAAACACTTTGGAACCTGACCAGGGTAACAGTGAGTTTCAGCTCATATCAGGACACCCATATAAACTGCAATGTGTAATATTCAGACCAAGGCCACAGCGCTGTGTTATGACAAAGAAAGGTCATGATGTATTTAGGTTTAACACTTCCTATGGGCAGGGTGCTCCAGAACTGCTGCCACTGCACGCTGATCCTAGAATGAGAAATGAATCATCTGAGAGACATTCCCACCCATGTGGCACTTCCTCAGTTGGATGTGTGTATCTTTTCTGTACTCAAATTGTATTGTGTCAGGTCTAACGCCAAACATAGTTTAAAAAAAATGATTATTCCTATTGGTCAGAGATTTCCAAAGAAATGCTTGTAGCTTGTACTTTTGTGATAAAAGGAGATGTCACGGGAACAAATCAACTCTTATGGAAGATGCTGACTCACAGTGGTTCTGTGGCAGCTGCCCACAGGAAGGGTTAAAACTAAATACAGAATGATTTTCCTTGGTCGTAACCCAGTGCCATGGCCTTGTTCTATTTATTTCATATTAGGATTTTGGTGGGTGTCCTGATATGAGAAGAAACCCACTGTTAGTCTGGGCACTTCCTGAGGAGTTTTTTCCTACCCCTCTAGAACACACAGATATTTGATCACTGAGGTACCTGGCCAGGTCTAGGGGACTACAGTCTCATTGCTTCTGCTCATGCACAAAGTGGGACACTGCCCATTTTGTGTCAACTGGTAATTAAGAGTACTCAAAGGTAGGAGGGCTTGTGGATCCCATCGAGGAAACCTACTCTGAAACTTCCTAATCAGGGCCCAAAAATCCATGTGAAGAGGTTATTCAGCACTGGAACTGGATTTTCAGGTATGGAAGCTCTTTCAACCTGACGATGTGAATTTTTCTGTAGTTTCCTTCATTTCTGTGCCATTATGTGTGTATTAGATAATTATTTATTAGGCTTCGTTTTATTGTTTTTACCTTGGTGATAGAAGTTTTCATTATTTTTTAATCCAGGCCCCTATATTACACAGCTGTGACTCTGATTTCTTTAATTCTGCACCCTATTTGGGAGCAGAGACAGCAGAGTAAGGAACCTGGGCCTTTCACTTCAATAGATGGGGTCTGCATCTGTTTCATACTTTTGTTCTCATATTGGCTACTGAACTCGGGACCTTGCATTTGCCAGACAATTAAGACACTGAGCTATCTCCCAGCTGCACATTCCTTATAATATCCAGATGTTTCCTTATATTTTTATTCTTGGACACATTGACATGTTTACATAGTATGTGAGACAGGGACTTCCTGTTCTGACTGTGCTACCAACAAATATTTGAGCTCAAGATTTTCTTTTGTTTCAGGATCTTGAATAACTGGCATGACAGGCACTTCTTATTGAACCCTGAATATGTGTTTTACATTCATCATTTTCAAAAATGTGTGTTGTTACACACTTACATAATACACAAACTTTGATCCCGGTGCCTCCTACTGAATGTTTCTTGTTTGTTATAGATCAGAACTATTTTTGAGTATTTAACTTAGATCGCTCTGCTGGAAATCCCCTA
The DNA here is from genome assembly GCF_000260255.1 of Octodon degus. Lineage (NCBI taxonomy): Eukaryota > Metazoa > Chordata > Mammalia > Rodentia > Octodontidae > Octodon > Octodon degus. The sequence goes on from NW_004524866.1 coordinate 744,790, forward strand.
AAGCCTGTGAGAGGATTAGTTACTCCTGTCACTTATGGAAAATTATGAAAAAGATTTTGTTTGATCAGGGCATAAACCTCAGTATAGAATGCACTGAAATGTGGTTTGTATGAGGAGGGACTTTGAATGGAGAAGGGACCACTGTGCATTTAGAATTCACCAGGAGCGTGGAGGGGGATCATGAGGGATTCCGGCTAATCCTGCCTGAGAGGATCCTAACTAAAGACAGCCCAGTGTGATCAGAGGCATCTGAGTAGGGTGGCAATGATCAGGCATCAGCCTGTATCAGATTTCAAGACTAGTTCAATTGTGTAGGATGTGTTTCTGTTCCCAGGAGGAGAGGATGTGGTATCTACTCTTCTGTTGTGCTCTGCTGTCCCCACATATGCTCACTCAGGCTGTTTTGTAGGCGGCCCTGCTTTCGACTCAAGCACTGTGAGCTCTGTCTATGTCTGAAAAGAAAGCACTTGCGCTTCTGAGTTTCTATGCCCAGCCTGATGTATCCGCCAGGAACAAGAGTTTAGGGCCTCAAGAGAGAGTTTACATTCTGCTAAAATGAGAAGGAAAGAAATTTCGGAACATAAAAATGTTTAGATATAAGCAATTCATGTATTTCTGATCAACCATATATTGAATCTACTTTTAATATATTAAAAAATTAATTTTTCAGAGATGTAAATGCAGGGGTCATTTGATTTCTACTTTAGCTTTGATAGCACTGTGGCTTTTCTGCACATACTAGTAGGTACAGTCAAAGTGGCATTATTGTACCTCTATTTTTACCAATGTAATTCCTTGTATAGTACTATAATATTCATAGTAATTATTATTATTGCTTGACATATTGTTTAAATATATTGTAATTTTATTCTCACTCATTTGGGGATGTTCCAAATGAGTTCTTGTAAAGAGGGGGTGTCTGATACTTAGAGGAATGCTCTCTGATTAAAGCTAAGCAACGGTGAAGAGTAAAATTACTGTATCCAAGGTCATATATTAAGTTATTTTGTGCATATTATCAAACTACATACAAAACAAAATAAGGGCATTTTTAGCTCATAGTAGTATCAGCTCTTTAGCCTTTGCAGTGGACAACTGACCTACACTGAAGGTAAACAAGAGATGTCATGTTGATAGTATGGGTGGGTCCTTCAGTAACGTTTGCATTGTTCATATAGCTTGCATTACTTTGTGAGTATTTCACTTGATTACTTACGCCTCATTATTTTTTTTTTTACCTTAGAAAAGAACTTATAACTTTTAAAAATGTTTTGGGTATTAAGGAAAAGAAAATAGTTGAACAATTGTTTTAAAAATGATTTACTTGACATTTTGCTTGTTGTAAATTTTACACAAATAGTGCTTAGCCAGAAATAGAATATGAGTTTCTAGGTTAGAAACGTGTATCTATCATTCACATTTTTCTTGTTCCTATTTGCACTGCATCTGAATGTATAATGATGAAAACATTTTTCTATTAATTTTATTTCTTTTATTTTCTACCAAAGTGCTTCTATACTTTGTTTTCTGAAAAATATGCATTCACTGCTATGTAGTTGTCAAGTAGGTTTCACTATGAATAACACAATATAATAATCATGAATTTTAATTCAAATATGACAAAAAGGGTAGACGATAGTCAAACGGAGACACACCGAGAGTAGATAGATAAATGACAGATAGAGACTGATATAGATAGATGTTGGGAAAGACTCATGGGTGCTGGCCACGAGCAAGGACACATGGATATTCAATGCAAGCAAAGCAAGAGCTCAAGCAAAAAGGCTGCGGCCCCTCCTTTGGTCTTTATTTTTATATATCTTGAGTGTCAGCCTTCAGGTAACTTTAGGTGAACATAACAAGATCCCATTGTGTGTGTCCAAGATTAATGGTTAGGCTCTATGTGAGAACCTGGTAGGCTTCTGGGAGCAAGCACACAAAGGCAGGGTGTCCTCGACTTCCAAGTGCTCTTGGTTACTCCTGCAGCTGTGGCTGTCCTGTTTCCTTTTCCTCATCTCACATTCCCTGCAGGTTATTTAGCAGGTTAACTCTTTCTTATCCCAACAGATAGAGGTGGCCTTTTAATAATCTGTCCTATTGATGTAACATTTGTCATTAGTACAAAAGTTCTCTTCTTTTAACGTTTATGCGTACTGGCAACAGAGGCAAAATGGTTTTTATTTTAACGTTTATAAAATGTTTTTTAATATTTTTATCTCTGTTGGAATCTTAGGGCTTAAAAATGTCTCTCTCTTGGTTTGAAAATCTTTAACATGTGTACTATTTAGCATGTATGCTATCCGGTTTCTGTCTTTGCTTCTGATGTTTGTTTTTATTCATTTTTACTTTTCAAAGTAAAATCAAATAATTTTTAAATGTCTTTTTGTTCATTTTCGTAAGGTTACTGCTATAACATATATTTTTCTCTCAAAGGACTTTCAGTTACCAATTTTATATTGGATACCTCTTTACTTTTCTTCTTTAACTTAGTTTGTGCTGTGTCTATACCAGATTTTTTTTTTAAATTTTCAGGTGAATAATCTTATTACTAATAGGATATTCATGACTGCTTCGTCTTCAATTCTTTTATGCTTCCCTAATTGCAAATATTTATTATATTACTTAGAAATTCCAGAGCAGGAGTTGGTGAGATGGCTGTGTTTAAAGCACCTGCTTAGGCAAGCTCAGGGAAGCACAGGAAATATGGTTCAAACCCTGGCACCACATGTCACGCCAGCACTGCCCTGCTGGCTGACCTGTCAAAAAAATACACTGAGCTGTAAAAGGCTCAAATCAACAACTTCTGAAAATTGCCAGTTGTGCTTATAACTCAATACTATTATGGACTATTGGACTATATTGTGTTATTTTTCTGAATGCAAGTACCTATAATATTTGGACTGGTAACAAGTATGAAAAGGTCCTTTAAAGACTTGTCCAAATACAGCTTTTATAACAGCAATGTAATACCATCTTTGACAAAACAAAACAAAAAAGAGGGATATAAATAAGGACCATTTTGTACTGAGATATGTGTGTGTGTGTGTGTGTGTGTGTGTGTGTGTGTGTGTGTGTTAGGATAAATACGCAGTTACTTTCTTTTAGTTCAATGAGAAGAAAGGTTTGTACTAGTATTGTTTAGACAAGATATCCTGTCTGCATCTTGTCGTCTGAATACTATGAAGACAGCAATATGCAATGTATTAATTATTGCAGGTGTCTTACTAACCTGTTTTGAAACTGTTTCATTGCTATTTTCTGTTTTTTCTCATTAAATGAAATAAAAAATTTAAAAAATATCCAGTTGTGTCAGTCAGATATCTCAGTGGATCAAAGCACCTAATTAGGCAGCCATAAGGACCAGGGTTTGATCCCCAGCGTGCTGTGCAGGTCCTGCCACCAGGAAGTGCTGAGAGAGCAATTGATATGAGGCATGGTGGCTCCCACCTGTAATCTCAGCACTTGAGAGGCTTATAACAGAAGAATCACTATGAGTCTGATCTGTGTAGCGAGATCCTATAAATACAGAAGAAAAAACTCTCCAGAACAATAGAAAGTAATGAAAAAACTCTTGATAGACAGCTTCTTTAAGAAGCTTCATGACACAACATTCAAAGAAGATTGCACTTTGTCAATAGTACATTAAGTTTCCTTTAAAGAAATCTTTAGGAGGGGAAGGGTGGAGCAAATGTCTATGTGTGTGTGTGTGTTTTGTTGTTGTTGTTGTTGTTGTTTTTGTTTTTTTGGCGGAACCAGGGATTGAACTCAGGCCTTTGCACTTGCCAGGGAAGCGCTTATTCCACTGAGCCATCTTCCTGGCCCAGAGCAAATGTCTATGCCTTGAATTTCTGGCTCGAGAGTGAGGCTGTACACCTGACCTACACCCAACTTGTGACTCACTGTTTTTTTCATTAAGCAAAATATAAGCTTTGACCTAAAAAAAAGTTCAGCTTTTTAAAATTCTATATTTATACTTATAAAGACCTACAAAGTGTAATTCTATACAGAAATTTTAGCCTGAATCCATGCCCCTATAGATCTAATGCCAATTGCATTCTATAAAGCCAATCTCTAATTTCATCTTTAAAAAATTTATTTACTGAGTACAGGGTCTCATTGTGCAGATAAGATTCATACTGATCCTTCCGTCTGAGCCTCCACAACTCATGGATTAAAAGCATGCTCTACCATGCCTGGGGTTCCTGGGATGGCACTGCATGAAGTACTGGGGATTGAATTCAGGATCTTGCACTTTCCAGGAAGGCAGTTAGACCGCTAAGGTACCTCCCCAGTCCTAACATGATCATATCCATACTTGATTCTTATAAGTGTGTAGAAAAATACTATCATTCATTTTGTAAATGGTGCTGGACTGGTTTGGAAGATGATCATTGATTGCATATTTTTCTTAACGTTCTCTGTGTTCTCTGTGCAGGCTTACATCCAGCAAGTACCAGAACTACTTGGCCTTCATTTTTGCTATAGATGAGATCAACAGAAATCCTCATCTGTTACCCAACATTTCTCTGGGCTATGAGTTCCATAATTTCATTAGCAGTCATTGGAGGATACTAGAAAATTCCTTCATTTTGCTGACAGGACAAAATGAGATCCCTAATTACATTTGTAGGAAAGAAAGCAAGGGTGTGGCAGTAGTGACAGAAATGCCATGGGAAACCTCAGCTCAGATTGGACCACTGCTGGAGCTCTACAGATTTCCACAGGTGAGGTTGGTGAGGCAGGAAAATAGGGAAGAACACTCATGGTGCTTCACATACTTGGCACATTAAGGATTAAAGATGAAGCTACGATTAGCTTCTTTCAAGGTGTATAATGTACCAGAGTACAAAGAAAGACACTTAGTGACTTACAATTTTGTTACTTTTTCTTTTTTGGAATCAAAGGAAAAGGTAAAAGGGGAAGAAAACTTATTGTTCGATATCTTAATACACTCATTCGTTAAAAACAATCTCCGTGGGTGATGTTGATATTAATGGGAGGAGCATGTGTCACTTTCCATAACTTGGAGGTGTCACTCAGTACACTAAAAGCTACTATTGTGCTTTCCATCAACACTCTAGCATGTTTCACAATTTTATTTTCTTTTAAGGTTAACTTTGGCTCATTTGATCCTACACTGATGGACAGTGGCCAGTATCCTTCTTTCCATCAGGTAGCTCCAAAGGAGACATACTTGGCCCTTGCCATGGTGTCCTTGATGCTTCATTTTCACTGGACCTGGGTGGGCCTGCTCATCACAGAGAGCCATAAGGGTCTTCAGTTTCTCTCGGATATAAGAGCTGAGATGGACAGGAACAGAGTCTGTGCAGCCTTTGTGAGAATGGTGTTAACAGCGACTGTGTCCTATAACTCAGCTGCAAAGAAACATGAAATCCTGACTGCAGAGACATCATCTGCCAACGTGGTGGTCATTTACTATGACACTGATAGTGCAAATGATGTAAACTTCCACATAGTGCAAAACTTAGTGACATGGAAAGTCTGGGTGACCAATTCTCAATGGCATGCTGACTTGGATGGGAGACATTTCATACTTGATCCATTCCGTGGGATTCTCGTTGTGTCATACCACCATGAAGAGATTTCAGGTTTTAAAGATTTTGTCCAGGAAGCTACCCCTCTCAAATACCCAGAGGACACTTACCTTGTTATGTATTGGTCTAAGAATTTTGCCTGCTCGTTCTCTGATTCTGACTGTGCCTTGATGAACTGTACCCATAATGCGTCTCTGGCTTGGTTGCCTCTGAATCGTTTTCAGAGAGCTGTAAGAGATAGGAGCTACAATATGTACAATGCTGTCTATGCTGTGGCCCATGCCCTTCACGCCATGCTTTTAGAAGAAGTACAAATGCCACCGATGAGCAATAGACAAGTGATGATGTTTCCCTCCTGGAAGGTAATGTGTTTTCCCTCGGATGGTAGGCAGTGTCATCAAGGTGCCTCTCTCAAGTTATTCTATATGATTCACCTAAGGATATTCAAATAATTTCTGCAAAGCACTAGACATTGAGAATCACACTTATTATTAAGGTGGTCATTTTTGAGTAATTAGAAATGAACCTCAATCTAGTATCCACTGTGTAGGAGCAGGAAACATGAAACCAGCTCCCTACTTTTGAAAATAACTGGTCAATATCTTACACATGTATACATGTACCATATTTTTTCTCTAGACAATAGGAAACGAAGTAGTCACTTACAAAACTAAACGCACTGAACCTGACTGTTTATGAATCCATTTTTGGCAGATTCATTGGGAATAACCAGATAGAAATGGATGTTGAGGGTTTCACATGTTTTGATTCCGCAAGTGATGTTTTGCCACAACAGAACTATACATAATTTTAAATGGTTTTTCATATAACATTGTTTTCTGTTACTGGGTGAAATTTCTTGACATGGTGCCTTTCTAGTCCTGAAATGTTTGTATGCTCTAGTGTAATAGACACCAGTGTTAAAGTGGCTTCATGTTAAAGAGATTGAAGATGTTTATGATCTTCCCCCACATATTATGTCTTTCTTCTGGAGCCCTGTTCTCAAAGGACAAGGTGTCTTTTTTAGCTGCATCTCTTTCTGAAGAACATCGAATTTTCCAGTCCTTCTGGGGAACTAGTGAATTTGGATGAGAGACAAAAACTGGATTCAGAGTATGACATCCTCAATTTTTGGAACTTTCCAGAAGGCCTTAGACTTAAAGTTAAAGTTGGCACATTTTCTTCCCATGCTCCACATGGCCATAAATTGACTGTATCTGAGGATATGATAGAGTGGGCCACAGGAGTTGCAGAGGTATGTCCCACCTAATCATAGCACTTTCTAAGCACAGGTAAACAACACTGGCACAGGCTTTGGGCCACCAATTTTTCACATGTAATGGTCACATGTGAAAATTTAGTAACAATAATGAGTTCTCCATTTAAAAAGAAAGTTTACTACCGCGCTCATAAGTGGAAATGAAAGGCATGTAATTAAATATCATTTTCTAAATATATTTCATTTTATAAAATAAGTTTGGCATGCAACTACATAATTTTGCGATGTATGAATACAAATTAAGTTTTTCCCTCCAGCTCTGATGAAGTAAGTAAATGTATGAAAACTTAGCACCATATATTTTTTCCTTAGACTCCCCGCTCAGTCTGCAGTGAGAGTTGCAATCCTGGATACAGAAAGAGCCCTGAGGAGGGAAAGGCTGCCTGTTGTTTTGATTGCATCCCTTGTGCAGACAATGAGATTACCAATAACACAGGTAGGAGCATCTCCTGTGGACAAATTCTCAGTCTATGTGCTATTCAGTCCATTCATCCAGGAAATGGCGAAATTGCTGTAAATGACACCAAAGGAAAAACTCTTCCTTCCCTTATCAAATTACTTCATTTAGAGTGCTATTGCCTGTTGGAAAACACATTTTCCCCCTTCAAATGAACTCTAATTCATTTTCCTTTTATGCCATTTTTATACATCATTTGTTTGCTTGTTGTTTTCCCTGCTAGAAATTGAACTAACATGCTATATCAATGGTCTCTGTGCTTACCTATTCTTATTTTTATTAGAAGGCAGAATTCACCAATTTGCTTCACAATGCTTCAAAAATTCAACAGACCTGTCTCAGCCCATTAATTATCTGGAATAACACATGCCCGTTGCTACACCTAAGGGCCTTGGTTTATTTTTCTAGCTCCATTAAAGCATTATTTCACCAGGACAAGACCTGCCCCTCTAGCCACAGCTTCTGTGTTCCATCTCCATTGTGAAGTTTAAGGCAGAGCTGCATTAAAGCCAAATCTTTGCAACCTTTGGAACCACACATGATTATACTCAGGCCAAGGGCAGGCACACTACATTTTCCAGTGGCTGACTCTATTCTTCACACAAAGCATGTACTGAGAGAGACTGAGTTGGATTGGATACATGGGGTTGTGTCTGATGTGCAATATGCTTATAGCACTGCACAATCCAACGTTTAGGGTTAATCCCCAATCTGGGTCTCGTTAATTTCACTTATGAGTATATCTTCAAGTGGCATCCACTTAATATAAGGCTTCGAATATATCATTCTTTATAGCTGAGTAATACTCCATTATATAAAAATGCAACATCCTTTTCATCCATTAATCAAGTAACAGGCATCTTGGTTGTTTCCAAGGTTTGGCTATCACAAATTGTGCTGCTATAAACATAGGTACACATGTATCACTATGACATGATGTTTACAAATTTTCCAGGAAAATCCCAGTAGGGGAATAGCTGGTTTGAATAGGATTTTTAGTCCTAGTTTTTCAAGGAGTCTCCACACTGCTTTCCATAATGGTTGCACCAGTCTACACTTCCACCAGCAGTGGAGAAGTGTTTCCTTTTCCCTGCAGCCTCTCCAACATTTGTTGTTGGTTGATTTCTTTATGATAACCATTCTTTCTGGAGTGAGATGATATCTCAGTGTTGTTTTAATTTTCATTTCACAGATGGCTAGTGATATGGAGCATTTTTTCATATATTTATTCACTTCTTTAATTTCATCCTCTGAGAAGTGTGTGTTCATCTCAGATGCCCATTTCAAACTATGTACACTGATATCTGTGTACTAAGTAACTGCACTGAAGAAGGCAATGTATACTAGTAGGTTCATGCTTGGAATGTCTGTCATTCTGGTCTTCTGAATACATGCTACTTGTCATGACACATCAGTTACTGCCATGCTGTCTCTCTGGTAGATGTTTGTTCAATAATTAAAGGAGTGGTGAATGAGGCAGGAGACAGGAAAAGGGATGCTGCGGGACCATCCTGCTACAATGCTGTATATGGTTAGATTTCTAAGCTTATGTGTAAAAATATATAATTGTTTATTCTTATTTTTTAATGTATTTCACTTTTTAAAATTTTTTTTCATCATATTCCATAGGGGCTTAAAGCTTAACATATCAATACTTGAAAAATACCTGTTCCTAGTTATACCTAAGATGTTTGATATTCAGATAGGTAATGAGGTTAAGATCAACAGCCTAGGTTGTAAGGTAATAACTATAAGCTTCTCTTCTGAAGCATTAACAACCTAAGTTTGCAGATCAAAAATTAGAGAAAAAGGAGGGCCACAAGGACAGCCAATATTTTGTCTCTAACCTTTCAAGTTCAATAAAGACTAAAGACCTATGAGAACCTGTATTGTCACATCATGTGACTCACTTTTATCCCAAATTTTCTGATCAAGGAGATTTTAGGGCCACAGAGGAAAGTGATCAATGATGTAGAGTGTGCCTAAAGAGAGTCACATGGAGAGAAAATGTTCTCCCAGGCTTTCACAGAGAGCAAATTGGTCAAGCAATGGCTATGACTCATCCACATGGCTGACACTGACAAAGGACCTACAAGGTCTCAGGATAAATCCTGGGGCACTTTACTGACCCTATAAGATACAAAATCCACAATTCTTATTACATATATCATGATTTATCTTGGTCTTAACCATCCAGTAGAAAAGAATAAAAACTAAGTAATAGAAGTAAAGTTATATTATTATGCTGAGATGTAAAAGACTCAACTCAACAACTTCAGACATTGCCAGTGATACAGAAAACCCACTACTATTATGGACTACTGGACTATTTTGAAATATTTTGCTGAATTCACACGCCTATAATATTTAAATGACAAAACTAAACAAAAACGGGATACAAATGAATGACCATTTTGTATCTGTATATTCAAAATAGTTAACAGATATACAGCTACATTCCCTTAATTCAATGATCAGAGGGAGTTGTTCTAGTAGTGTTTATAAATAGGATATCATCTGCATCTTGTACAACTAAAAACCACTAAGAAAACTATATGCAGTGTATTAATCATTGAAACTGTCCTACTAATTTGATTTGAAACTGTCTCATTGCTATTCATTTCTCAATAAAATTATGGGAAAAATCAAAAATAAAATAAAAATAAGAAATAAATAACTAAATAGAATAGGTCTGGATGACCCCATTTGGAGAGGAGCTTAAGCAATAAGGCCGAGTGAGGCTGTTCTTTGATGTGATGAGGATTCCTGAAAAATGCCTGCATCTAGAGTGGGAGATGCCCACCAAGGTGGTTGTGTGAGCGATCCTGGAGTGAGGAAATATACTGAACTCTATCATGTGGCTGTCATCAAGAGTAGATTGAGGGACAGTCTTTGTCACCTGTTCCTGGGGTCTGCCTGTGTTTTTCATTGATTCACACTCAAACATACATTGACCCAGAATCTGTGTGAATGCTCAGATTTTTTCTCTCTCCTTTTAAATTGTTTATATTTTTTGACCAACCTTTCAGGCTGGTATCTGCTAATCTGAACGAGTACTTTGAAGACAATAATATGCAATATAATAACCATTATTGATTCCTATCACTTTGTGTAGCAAAATTATGCATGATTTATATTTTTTACTTTTTTATATCTTCTTCAAAAATAAAAAATAGATACTACATCAACCACTGTTAGTTAGCTATTCCTGTTTTGAAAATCTGTAACATATGTATTGTAATATGTCTCCCCGCTCCTGCCTTCTTTGTATTTTTTTTATTTTTTTATTTTTCAAAGTTTTATTGACAAACAGATAGCAATGAGACAGTTTCAAATCAAATCGGAAGGACAGTTTCAACAAATAATACACTGCA
>NW_004524866.1:762434-775115 GCF_000260255.1 Octodon degus
CTTAGGTCTGGCTGCTGTGCTCAGCTCCTTCCTGCTGCGGACCAGGGCTAGGACTGGGTCTGGGGGTTCCTGGAAGTTGGCAGAAATTCCTACTGAGCGGGAGGGATGGGGGAGGTACAGCGGAGGGGGGGGGGGCCGCCAGAGGGTGTGGGAGAGGGTCCAGCCCACGCTCCACCTGGGCTGGGACTGGTCCCGCTGGCACAGGGTAGCAGGAAACTCTCTGCACACTCACCGGACCTGGGCTAGGACTGGGTCTGGGGGTTCCTGGAACACGGCATAAAATCGTACTTGGCGGGCAGGGTGGGGGAGGCACTGCGGAGTGGTGGGGGGCGGCCCGAGGGGCTGGGAGAGGGTCTGGCCCACGCTGCGCCTGGGCTAGGACTGGTCCCGCGGGCGCAGGGTAGCAGGAAACTCTCCGCACACTCACCGGACCTGGGCTAGGACTGGGTCTGGGGGCTCGCGGAACTCGACAGAAAATCCTACTCGGCGGGCGGGTTGGGGGAGGCACTGTGGAGTGGTGGGGGTGGCCCGAGGGGCTGGGAGAGGGTCCGGCCCATGCTGCGCCTGGGCTGGGACTGGTCCCGCCGGCTCAGGATAGCAGGAAACTCTCCGCACACTCCCTTCTTTGTATTTATTTCGGCATCTATTGTTACTTTTCAAAATAAATAAAATAAAATTAGAAAAAAGAAATGATACAGAATTTTTATCAAATAGAATAATAGGTATTCAATAATGGTTGTACTTCAGAATGTTATCTTCAAATTAGTTGTCTTTAGATTACCAAAGATAAAATTCTAAATTGATAAAAAGCTATAAGAAATAAAATAGAGAAGAAAAAAAATAAAGTATTCACTGCTTTTCATTAGACCAGCAGAAATCAGAGGCACAATTATCCAAGCTATCTTGTGAATATACATAAATATACCTGTTTCCCTTCTTTCTTTTGGCCTTTTCCTCTACTCAATTCTCGGAAGAATTCCCTTTGTACAGATTATTTCTCTTTCACAATATGTATTTTGTCTTTCAATTTTAATTTATTCTGTAAGGTTTTTACACTAGTGATATAATACCATGTTTGCACATGTGGGTCTGATTTATTTCAGTGATGGTTATGGTTTCTAGTTACATCCATTTTTCTATAAAAACCTTGATTTTTTCTCTTTTTATACCTAAGTAATAGTGCATAGTGTAAAAATACCACATATTTTTATGCATTTCTTGGTTGATATGTATTTGGGTTGCTTTCAAGATTACATATATGTTTTTCAAATTTTTACTTAATTTTAATGAGGAAAAATAGCATTGAGACAGTTTCAAAACTGCCTAATAGGACAGTTCCAATGATTACACTGTATATTGTTATCATCTTACTGGTTATTCATAGTACAAGATGCAGACATGATATGCTGTCCAAATACTCTTAGTACAAATCTTTGTTCTCATTGAATTAAGAGAAAGTAGCTGTATATCTATACTAACTATTTTGTATATACAGATACAAAGTGATCCTTCCTTTGTATTTCCTTTTTTGTTTAGTTTTGTTAGAGATGGGTATCCCATTGATATTTAAATATTGTAGGTACGTGAACTCAGCAAAATAATCCAATATAGTCCAGTAGCCCATAATAGTAGTGGGTTATCTGTAGGACTGGCAATGTCCGAAGTTGTTGACTTGAGCCTTTCACAGCTCAGTATATTAATATGGCTTTACCTTTTATGCCTCGTTTTCATACTTTTCTGCTGGATGGTTAAGCGCAAGATAAAGCAAGACCTATATAACAAGAAATGTAACTTTTGTATCTGATAAGGTCCGTCAAGTCCCCTCAGAATTTCTGCTCTGTTGTATATAGACAAAAAGCCAAATTCTGCATCTGAGGTATTCATCACACCCTGGAATAAAGTAGAGTAAGTTGAGGACAAAGAAAATAAAAGACAAGATATGATCTGGAAGGCATTTTTAGAAAATTATGACAGAGAAAAAATAGAGTTAAATATGATTCTGGTAACAAACTGTGATGACTCAATACAATTGACAGAGAAGAGAAAAATTGAACGCTGGTATAATATGAAGGAAAGTTATCTATTAGTACAGTTACACAGAAACTTTTCACATGAAATTATAAGCAATTACACACCAAACTTTGCTCTGAAATCTATAAAATCACAGGAAAATTTGGCAAAACAATCCTTAAAAAAATTTGAAAACTTCAAAGTAGTAATATCTCTAGAGTTCCAGGTTTATTAATAGATGGCATCTCACAGTGTAGTGTTTCACTCCAAATTATTGATTGATAATATTATCAGAGAAGGGGCCCGGGGAGATGGATCAGTAGAATAAGTGCTTCCCTGGCAAGCACAAGGACCTGAGTTCAATCCCAGGTTCCGCCAAAAAAATATACATATATATTATCAGTGAAATTTATATGCATTCAAAAACATATTAATACTGACATCATTCATTCTTACACAGGAAAAGGAGAAAAAAATCGATTCATTTTAAGAAAGGAACTAAATTGGGTTACTAATAGCTGAAAATACACTTAGAAGAAAACAAAGTTCACTGTCAACTTTGCTTTTTAAACTAAATTCGCATGTTCTGTTCCAAAACCCAGTTTATAAAATACAATTGAATGCATTAGCTCAGGGGAAAAGCAAAAACAAAGTTAAGAAATGGAAATGATACAATAAAATTGTACAAATCTATAATTTGCAAAGAAACAGCAATAAGGACACTTGTTATGCCACGAGGAGGGGGAGAAAATTATCTAAATTTATCAAAACCCGGTGTTTATGGTAACCTGTAGCACAATGCACAAGTTGTGGCCCATTTTTGAAAGCAAAAATGAGAGAAAATTTTTCTGCATCGTACTTCTATCAGACATTACCCTACACATCGTGTTCAATGCGATGAAGAAATCACATAAAACCAAAGGGAGCATCGTGATTGACAGGGTTTTCCAGTGATGTTAATTTTTTAAGTATGACAATCATGTAAAATGAATGAAATGATTCTGGATTTTATTATGGGGAACACATGAGTGCTTATGGAATATGAGATGATCATAAAAACAACTTTGCTTCCTCACCTCAATCATAAGGCTTCATTGATAAAATACTGATTTTGTAACATTTAAAAATCATTAAATATGTGATGATTAATCTGTAATGGTGTTAAAACATACCAGAATCAAGCCATTGAAATAGTGCTATGACAATAAAAAATTAAGCAAATGGTTGCAGAAAGCACTTTCTAAGATGGAGAGCCTAAACAGTGACAACACATTCCATTCAATATGTTTCTTCCTATGTAGCTCCTTTGCGCTTAGCAAATTATACAGACTTCTTAATATGAGGTTGTTCGTTGAAATGTCTGGGGAAGCATGAATAGAGATTTGACATAGATTAAATAAATGAAGTAAATAATAAAGGTTGATCCTTCATTACTTTGTAAAAATAGAATGTTTTATGGATATGCCAGATTTAAAGAAAAAAATAAGAAATAATGCTATTTAAGTGTTAATCTCTGGATACTATTCTGTTAATTTGTGTCTAGAAAAACATGGATATGTGAGGTGTCATAAGGCCTGCCTGGAATGCAGGGTTCTGGAAGGTGAGAGGAAAAGATTTTAAGCAGTGACAACATAATGATTTAAGGAGAACTTTTCACAAAATAATAAGGTTTAAAGGGGCTGGAAATATATCTCTCCAAAGTTAAAGTTCAATCTCACATAAATTAAAAGACACAGAAAGAAAAAAGTATAAGAGACACTAAAAACTGAGAATTTAATTCAAGCAAGTCCAAAGAGTTTCTGGAAATAGGCTTGCAAAGTAAATATTACATGTATGAAAGCAAAAATTCTTTTTCCTAGATATGGAGCAGTGTGGAAAGTGTCCTGATCATCAATATGCCAGTGCTCAGAAAAATCAATGCGTCCAAAAATATGTGACCTTTCTGGCTTATGAAGACGCCCTGGGGAAGGCTCTGGCTGGCACTGCACTGAGTCTCACTCTTCTCACAGCTGCTGTTCTTGGGTTCTTTCTGAAGCACAGAGACATTCCCATCATCAAGGCCAACAACAGGGCTCTCAGCTACACCTTGCTCATCTCCCTCACCTGCTGTTTCCTCTGCTCCTTGCTCTTCATCGGCCGCCCCAACACAGCCACCTGCATCCTGCAACAGACCACATTTGCAGTTGTGTTCACTGTGGCTGTTTCCACTGTCTTGGCAAAAACCATTACTGTGGTGCTAGCCTTTAAGGCCACTGCTCCACGCAGGAGAATGAGGCAGTTGCTGGTTTCAGGGGCTCCAAACTCCATCATCCCCATCTGCACCCTGATCCAGCTCACTCTTTGTGGAGTCTGGATGGGGACAAATCCACCCTACATTGACACAGATGTGCACTCTGAGCATGGCCACATCATCATCGTGTGCAACAAGGGCTCCCTCACTGCCTTCTACTGTGTCCTGGGATACCTGGGCTCCCTGGCTCTGGTGAGCTTCACTGTGGCTTTCCTGGCCAGGAACCTGCCTGACACCTTCAATGAAGCCAAGCTCCTGACCTTCAGCATGCTGGTGTTCTGCAGCGTGTGGGTCACCTTCCTGCCCATGTACCACAGCAGCAAGGGGAAGGCCATGGTGGCCATGGAGGTCTTCTCCATCTTGGCCTCCAGTGCAGGGCTGCTGAGCTGCATCTTTGCCCCCAAGTGCTACATTATATTGGTAAAACCAGAGAAAAATTTTGTGACTGGGATCAGGGACAAAACACATTGTGTGAGAAAGAATTCTTCTTATCATGAACATGCTTCCTCATATACATAGAGGACCTGAATTCAAAGCTGGACCTTATGCAAAGTCGGATACTACAGTCTAGTATGGGCCTCCTATTGTAGCTAAGTGATGCAACTTCTTTTTCTAGTACCATGATGTTCACTAGGAACTATCATCCTCTTCTCTTTAAGTTGATTTTTTTTGTGGATATTTTGTTTTCTATTTAATCCACAATTCATTTTATTGTTGTTATGATTATATTGTCAACTTTGTATTTCTTTAGGCTTTCTCAGTATTTTTTCTCATATTTAAAGGATAATAAACTCCTTGCTCTATGCCACTGTTTCTGAATCATTTAATGTATTTAATGCTTTTTTTCCCTTCAGGAAGAGGAAGCGTGCAGATGGCATCTGCACAGTGGACAAGGTCTGGAGCTCACAGCAATATTATATGTGAGTATGTATAAGGAGACCAAAAGGTCTGCAACAGAAAGCCCATTGGTCTTCACTGGAAGGCTGGAGGATCCAAGGTTGAACCTAAAAATTCTGTCCTAGCAGTCAGGAGATGACATCAAAACTGAAAGTGAAGAGTGGAGCTCTTCCCAATAAAGTGGAAATGTCTGTCTTTCCTCATTTCCCTTTTATATACTTAAGGTGATGAGTGACCCTGTAGTGTGGAATGCTGAATGAATTGAGTTAAGTTTCTAAAGCTTCTAAATTGAGCACTTCTGCTGCATTCTCAGGATCCTTTTCTCCCCAATCTCTTACACTCTCGAAACCTTCACCTCTCCCATCCAGCTCAAGCTCAGGTCCGGCAGTGCTGAGGTGAGCTCTTTTGATCCCCTGTGCTGGCTGGATCTCTGCGGATCAAGCCTAGGCCAGTCTCTAACATAAGGGCCACTGAAGGTCATGCCCCGAAGTCTGCAAAGTAAGTGAGAACTAGCCCAACCTAGGCACTGCTAGTTTGTCAGAGAGCTTCTGTCTTCCCTATGCCCGTGGGACCTCTCCAGACCAAAATTCAGGCCCACAGCATGAGTGAGACACACTGCTATGCCCTTAGGACATCTCCACTCCTCCGGAGCCCCTGCACCCAAACACTCCAAGTGATTGAGAATTTCTGCTACTCTTTTGGGACCCCCAGATACAGACAAGCCCAGGACCAGCTAGTGTGTGAAAGACTTTCTGTGCTCCCCTGTGCTCCCTGGGTCAGAGGCATAACAGAGTGGTACCACAGGTTCACTGTTTCTCCAGAAGGGCACAGCAGGTTCACTTCCAATGGCTGCAACATGAAGGAGCTGAACACAACAGCTAGACTCAAGATAGATGTAACAGGATAAAATCAAACTTAATAGATTTGCACCAGAATTTCGATAGGTGCTAAGCCTCAAAGATCAGAGGTCAGTGCTACAAGAAATGACAAAGAGAAGGAGTAAAATGCAATCTCAGGCCTTAAGCCAACCCAGAAAAAGTGCAGAGGTCATGAGCTCAGCTGAAATGAATGAATTAACAGGGTCAGAAATAAAGAAACAACAGCACAAAGGTATATAGGAACTCAGAGCAGAATTAATTTCTGAAATAAGAAAAGAAATCGCTGAATTCATAGCATCTGAAGTAAAGTATCAAGCGCAGAAACATATGGGGGAACCCAATCTAAAAAATACTCTGCACTAAAAGAATTAATAACTTTTTCTAAAGAACACATTGATAAAAAAAATACAGGAGATTGGATATAGGATGAGTTCCTTAAATGAGCAGTACAGAAAAGACATAGATCGCATGAAGTAGAGTCAAAGAGATATAGAGGAACTTAAAACCTCAATCACAAGCTTGCAAAACCATTTGAATGAATGTCAAGACAGAGTTTCAGAACTTGAAGATGTTAGGGTAGATAATTAAACGGTAAAAGAAGATCCCTTAAAAACAACTAGAATGCAGGGAAAAAAATTCATCACTTGCAAGACGATGCAAAGATGAGCAATGTGAGACTAATACCATCAATGAGAAAGAAGGAGTCAATACAAATGATCTAAAAAGAACATGGGCAGAAGTAATAGCAGAAATCATCCCAAATATGTGGAAACAATCTGACATTCAGATAATCAAAGCATACAAAATGCCAAATAACTTCAACCCAATTTAAAACACAGTGAGGAATGTAACAGTCAAAATTCCAGAAATCCAGCACAAGAATAATATACTGAAAGCCACTAGAGAAAAGAATCAAATCATATTCAAAGGAAAATCCATCAGAACATTGACAGACTTCTCTTCACAAACCATGAAAACAAGAATAGCATGGAGCAGAGTACTTCAAGTCTTCTATGAAAACAAATTCCAGCCTAGACTACTATACACTGCAAAACTCTTATTGAAGTTTGATGGAGAAGTGATATACTTCCATGAAAAAGAACAACTAAAGAATTTCATGATGACAAAGCCAAGCCTACACAGACTCATGAAAGATGTTCTACAGAGGGACCAAAATGATCAGAACTCCACGAATAAGAACAGGAAGAACCCACTAATTAGGGCAAACAATTAAATACAGGAGAAAAATGAGTAAACAGCATTAGGTAAATAACATGTCAGTTGTAAGTCAACACATCTCAATTACAGCCATCAATGTAAATGGACTCAATTCACCAATTACTAGAAATAGACTGGCACAGTGGATTAGGAAACAAAATCCAACAATATGTTGTATACAAGAAAAACATTTAACTCACAAGGAAATTCAAAAGCTGAAAATCAAAGGATGGAAAGCAATACTACATGCCCCAGCACCTCAGGAAAAAAGCAGGGTGAGCAATCCTGTTTGCAGACAGTCTCAACTTCCAAACAAGATGATCAAATGAAATAAAGATGGCCACTAAATACGGATTAGGGGGAAAAATTCAAGAGGAAGAGGAAACACTTGTGACTATCTATGCATTAAACGCAGGAACACCAAACTATATAAGACAAAACTTAATGCAGATGAAAAATCTATTATTCAATACTACATTCTTAACAGGAGACCTTAACACCCCCTTCTCTCAAAAAAATAGTTCAACCAGACAAAAAATTAGCAAAGAAGTAGCAGCAATGAAGCAGAGCTTGAAACAAATGGACTTGGTGGACATATACAGAGTGTTCCATCCAACCACAGCACATTCTTTTCAGCTGCACATGGGTCGTTTTCTAAAGTAGACCACATACTAATCCATAGGTCATGTTTAAGTATATGCAAGGCAGCAGAAATTATCGCATACATATTATCTGACCACAGTGTAATGAAACTGGAAATAAACAACAAAAGAAACCAGAAAAACCCAATGAATACATGGAAATTAAACAACATCCTTCTCATAAATCAATGGGTCACAAATAAAATTAAACAAGAAATTCAACAATATCTACAATTCATGAAAATTGAAACACAATGTATTGGAATCCATGGGATGCAATGAAAGCACTTCTCAGAGGGAAATTTATGGCCATGAACTCACATATTAGGAAAATAGTAATGGAACAAATAAACACCCTAATGCTGCACCTCTGACATCTGGAAAAGGAAGAGCAAACCAAAGTCAGAGCCCAAAGATGGGAAAAAATCATAAAGATTAGATCAGAAACTAATTCAAGTGAGATGAAGAGAACAGTTCAAAGAATTAACAAATCAAAAAGCTGGTTCTTTGAAAGATTAAATAAAATGGATAAGCCTCTAGCTAACCACATCAAAAACAAGAAAGAAAAAATTCAACTAGAAGCAATAAGGAATGAAAAGTGTGTAACCACCACAGACTCAGTGGAAATTCAGTAGATTATCAATACCTACTTTGAGGTTTTTTATGCTCACAGAATAGAAGACACAGATGAAATGGATAGATTCCTAGAAATGTACAAGTTACCAAAACTGAATAAAGAAAATAAAACAACTATTAACAACACAATAGCAGGAAATGAAATATGAAATGTAGTAAAAATCTTGCTGACAAAGAAAAGTTCAGCTCCTGATGGATTCACAGCTGAATTCTACATGAAATTTACAGAAGATATAGTCACTATACATATCAAACTCTTCAATGAAATTGAAAAGGAAACATTTATCCAAAATTATTCCTGAAGATAAGTATTATACTGGTACCAAATCCAGGGAAATACACAACAAAAAAAAGAGAACTACTGGCCAATTTCGCTCATGAACATAAATGCAAAATTCCTCAATAAAATCCTAGCAAATACAATACAGCAAATGATTAAGAAGATTATACACAACGACTAGGTAGGATTCATCCCAGGGATGTATGGATGGAACAATATTCAAAAATATGTAAATGTAATACACCGTATCAATAGAAAGAAATCTGAAAACCACATGATCATCTCAATTGATGCAGAAAACGCTTAGGACAAAGTCTAACACTCATTCATGTTCAAAGTCCTACAGAAATTTGGAATATATGGCCTCTACTTCAATCTGACAAAAGCCATCTATGACAACTCAATGGCTAATATAATTCTAAATGCGGAAAACCTGAAAACTTTTACTCTTAGATCTGGTATAAGACAAGGATTCCTCTATCACCCCTACTATTCAACATAGTTCTGGAATCTTTAGCTAGAGACATTAGAAAAGAGGGAGAAGTAAAAGGAATAAGAATAGGTAAGAAAGAAGTTAAATTATCATTATTTGCAGATGACATGATACTTTTCTTGGAAGAACCAAGAAACTATATCAAGAAGCTACTAGAATTGATACACAAATTCAGTAGCATAGCAGGATACAAAGTCACTAACCAAAAATCAATAACGTTCCTCTACACAGATAACAAACACACTGAGAGGGAAATTAGAGAAACAATACCTTTTACAATAGCACTGCAAAAAAAAATGAAATACCTTGGAATTCATCTAACTAAAGAGGTCTAAGATCATTTCATGGAAAATTACAGTGCTCTGAAAGAAGTGAACTTAAAGGATTTCAGAAAATGGAATGATATTCTCTGTTCCTGGATAGGAAGAACCAACATTGTGAAGATGGCCAAACTCCCAAAATTACTGTACAGATTTAATGCAATCACTATCAAACTACCAACAATCTACCTCCTGACCTAGAGAAATCGTTCCTAAAATTGATTTGAAACCAGTAAAGACCTAGAATAGTAAAGGAAATCCTGGGCAACAAAGACAAGTCAGGAGGCATTACAATTCCTGACTTGAAATTATACTAAAAACTTAATGTGATAAAATCAGCATGGTATTCTCAAAGGAATAGACTTGAGGATCAATGGAATACATTAGAAGATGCAAAGGCCTCTATGAACACACTCAGCTACCTAGTCTTTGACAAAGGAGCCAAAGATGCATATTGGAAGAAAGATAGCCTCTTTAACAAATGGTGTTGGACAAACTTGCTGTCTACATGCTGAAAGCTACATCTTGACCCAGGTCTATCACCATACACTAAGCTAACGTCAAAATGGATTAAAGATCTAAACATTAAAACAGAAACACTAAATCTCCTGAAAGACAAATTAGGAGGAACTCTTGAAGACAGGGGTAGGCAATGTGTTCATGAACAAAAGTCAAACGTGATCATAGAGGATTTCAGAAAGTGGAAAGATATTCCCTGCTCCTGGATAGAACCAATATTGTGAAGATGGTGATAGTCCCAAAATTATTATAGAGAATCAATGCAATCCCTCTTAAAATACCAAAAACATACCTCAACAGACCTAGAGGAGTCATTTCTAAAATTTATTTGGAATGAGAACAAAACAAGAATATTCAAGGCAATCTGGGACAACAAGGCAAGACAGGACGGATTTCAATTCCTGAGTTTAAATTATACTACAAAGCTACTGTGCTGGAAAAACTGACTCTCTGCATGCTGAAACTAAAAACTTAACTCACATCAATCACCATGCATTAAACTAAAGTCAAAATGAATTAAAGATCTAAGCATTAAACAAAAACACTAAATCTCCTGGAAATTATGTGGAACTCTAGCATACATAAGGTTAGGCAAACAGTTCATGAGCAAAAATCAAACTGCACAGGAATTACAGTAATGGACAGGAGCCAGCAAAATAGCTCAGCGGATTGGTGCAAGCAAATGGACGGGCTGGGGGATCAAGATCTGGTCTGATGTGCTGGCCATACCCCCTGGGCATACCGAGACCCTGATTGAGACTGGGTGTGGTGGCAGCCCTGTAATGTCAACTCTTGGGAGATTATAAATAGGAGAATCACAATGAGTCTGATCTAGTAGTGAGACCCTAAACACCTTGTAGACCTTTTCCTAAAAAATACAAAAAAAAAAAAATCAGAAAGAAAAGAAAAGAAAGGATTAGCAACTGGGACCTCCTCATATTGAGAAGATTTTGCATGCCAAAAGAAATTACAAGCAGAGTAAAAAGATAACCCTCAAATTTGGAAAAAACTTAAATAATAAGCACTCAGACAAAGGTCTTCTATCTAGAATTTACAAAAAACTAAACAAGATTATGGCACCAAAATTTAAAGACTAAATCAAAAAATGGGCATCAGAGATGAATGCACACCTTTCAGAGGAAGAAATACAAGAAGCAAATAAATACATGAAAACATATTCCACATCACTAGCCATTCCTGAAATGCAAATTAAGATAACACTGAGATACAATCTCAACCCAGAAATAAATGGCTATCATAAAGAAATCAACCAACAATAAATGTTGGAGAGGCCACGGGGGCGGGGAGGAAGAAACCCTTCTTCCCTGCTGCTGTGAAGGTAGACTGGTGCAGAACCATTTGGATAATTGTACTGTCCATTACTGCTAATCTTTTGAAAAGAGCAGGTAATACTCAAATGTTTTTCTTCTTATTATTATTCTTATGTTATATTCTTCTTTTAAATTGTTGAAAATATTTTTGTTCATTTGAGTTTTTTGTTTAAGTGAATCTCGCATATTTATATCTGGTAACCTGAACAACTAATTTGAAGATATCATCATATCATACATTAATTATTGAATTCCTATTACTTTCTTCAGTGAAATTTTGTATAATTTCTAATGCTTTTTTCTAAAACTAATTTGTATTCATTAAAAAATAAAAAAATAAATGGATATTATTGAAGATTTTAAGGTAGATTAGAGTTAGAACATCCCTAACGTTTTTGTAGAACTCAACAGCAAGTCCATGGCCCATTCTTAGTATTTTATTACTATCATATGTTCAAAGCCTTTTATTAAATTTCTCAGAGTTTTGTTTTCTGATTCAGTTTGATATTTCTAGTAATGTATTATTTATTCTAAATCCTCTAGTTTGTTAGAGTTAGAGCTCTTAAAGTAGGTACGGATTATCTCTTGCATTGTAGTGCTGTCTGCTGCTATTTTTCTTTTTACGTACTAACTGTATACACGAGTTTTTTCTTTATCTTTTTTTGGGGGAAAATTGAGTAAAACTATTTCTATGTTATTTTTTCTTTTTCCTTCCTTCCTTCCTTCCTTCCTTTCTTTCTTTCTTTCTTTCTTTCTTTCTTTCTTTCTTTCTTTCTTTCTTTCTTTCTTTCTTTCTTTGTTTTTGTTTTTTTGGCAGAATTGGGGATTGAACTCAGATCTTTGCATTACCAAGGAAGTGATTATGCCACTGAGCCAACTCCCCAGCGCCTATATGTTATTTTTTTCTTTCAAATATCTAGATATTTGAGAGCTCTTTGATCTACAAACTGTGGTACAGGGTTTCAGGATAAATCCTCAGGGGATTTGACTAACCTTGTCAGATATAAAAGTTACGTTTGTTTTTATATAGGTTTTGCTTTATCTTGCTCTTGACCAACCAGCAGAAAAGTGTAAAAACAAAGTATAAAAAGTAAAGCTATATTAATATGCTGAGCTGTAAAAGGCTCAAGTCAAAAACTTCTGACATTGCCAGTCCTATGGAAAACAC
>NW_004524866.1:775215-781526 GCF_000260255.1 Octodon degus
AGATAGTGAGGTTAAGCTTAATAGCCTAAATCATTTCATAATAACAATAAGCTTTTCTTCTGGATGGTTAAGAACCTAAGTTTGCAGTCCAAAATTAGAGAAAAAGGAGGGCTACAAGGAAAGCCAACATTTTGGCCCTAACCTTCTATGGTCAATTAAGACTCAGGACATATGAGAACTTGTACTGTAACGTCAAGTACCTCGGTACTGTGCCAAATTTTCTGATCAAGAAGATTATGGGGCCAAAGAGGAAAATGATCAATGATGTAGTGTGTGCCTAAGGAGAGTCACATGGAGAGAAAACATTCTCTCTGGCTTTCACAGACAGCACATTGGCCAAGCAATGGCCCTGACTCATCCACATGGCTGACAGTGACAAAGGTTCTACAATCTGAGGTACAGAATTTCAGGATAAATCCTGAGGGGATTTCACTGACCTTCTCAGACCAAAAAAGCTACAACTCTTGCTGCACAGGTCCTGCTTTACCTTGGTCTTAACCATCCATTAGAAAAGTATGAAGACGAAATATAGGAAGTAAAGCCATGCTGTTATGTTGAGCTGTGGGGGACTCAGGTCAATAATTTCTGACATTGCCAGTTAAACAGAAGACCCAATACTATTATGGGCTACTGGACTCTTTTGGAGTATTTTTCTGAGTTTACACACCTATAATATTGAAATAACGGAACTTAGAAAAACAGGGGTATACAGATGAATGTGCATTTTGTATCTGTTTATTCAAGGTGGTTAGGATAGATATATAGTTACATTCTCTTAATGAATAGAATGATTTGTTCTAATGGTGTTTGTAAACAGGATCTCAAGTCCACATCTTGTACAGCAATTAACCACTAAGAAGAATATGTGCAGTGTGTTGGTTGTTGAAGCTGTACTACCGATTTGGTTTGAAACTGTCTCATTGCTATCTGTTTATCAATAAAATTTTGAAAAAAAAACATACGTTTATAATTATTATCACTTTGGTTTGAATTTTCCCTTAATCAATATATAGTGACACTTTTTGGCTCTTTTGGTCACTCTTTGTGTCCATGTCTCACACACTTCAGAAGTCTCCTCAGGAATAAGATGGAAGGAAATCTCATTTGTGCACAGAGGACATTGATGTATAGACACTGATTTTTTTTTCAAAACAGCCTCTAACTTGAAAGAGAAGATGACATTTGTACTGCTTGTTCTGTGACCGACTGCCTATGTTGTATAAGCTCTGTGATGAAATCTCTGCGTTATTTTTCTATGATGCTCTAACAAATATCACTAACTAGGTGCTTAAATAAGAAAATTATATCTTATGCTATCATTGAAATGCAAGTGAAATCCCATTTTCACCAGGCTTGTGTTTTGTGACTCATGATATACTCTAGCCATTGTTATTTTTAGCTTTAAATCAGAAGAAAACCTAAAATATTTCATGAATTAAAAAAAATTAGTACCTTTAATATAAAGACTGCGTGAAGAAATTGGTGAATAAAATTAACAAAAAAATTTCTCACAAATAGTACAAAAGGCTTACAAATATATTAAACGGTATTCAACATATCTGACCACTAAATAAATACAAACCAAATCAGCGCTAAGATTGCATCCTATGCCAGAAAGTATGTCAATTGATGTCAATGATAAAGATATAAAAATATAACAAATACCTTATGGGCACATACATAGTCAAACATAGTCTAGAGTGAATAGCAGCCCTCCTACATTGTTGGTAGCATTGTAAACTAGTAAATTCCCCAAAGAACTAAAATTATGAATTTACTACAACCCAGCTTTCTTTCTTCAAGGTATTTTTCCCAAAGAGCTAATTATATAACACCACAGTGATGCACGCATACCAGTGTTTATAGCTGCACAATTCATAACAGTCAAAGCTTGGAAATAGCCTGTATGTTTATCAACAGAGGACTGAAGGGGTTTTTTGTTTTTGTTTTTGAGGAACCAGGGATTGAACTCAGGCCCTTGTGCTTGCCAGGGAAGGGCTTATTCCACTGAGCCATCTCCTAGGCGTTAACAGAGGACTGAAGGGAGGAAACGTGGTGTCTGTGCACTACAGAGTGCAGCTTGGCACTGAAGGACAACTTTGAGACATTTATAGATAGATGAATGAACCTGAAAAATACATGGTATGAACTTAACCAGACCCATGATACTAAAACTACATGGGATCTTGCATTTGATCAAGATAAAATTTGAAGAAAGAGAATAATAAGGGATAGAGAAAGAGATAAGGCACAGATCTTTTGCAAAAAGTAAAGGTTCCAAAAGAAAATGGATGTGAGTGAAAACGGAGAAGAAGGGATCATAAGTAGAATAAAGTAATGTAATGTACTGGAATCTTATTAAAAAATTGAATATAAACCTAATATATCATTAACTTGAGATAGAACTAATAATATCGAGAATGGGAAAAGACTCCTTAGAGAGACAGATGGGGATGGAAGTGAAGGGGATTAAAGAGTAAGCATCTGCTTTATTTATGTGCGTCCACTTTTCGAGCTGAGTGTGAACTGCACGCACTCCACGGAGGTATTAATAAAAATCAAATCATGAGAGAGCGTGATCATCAGTCTGTTTGGAGTATCTTTGTAGTACTTTATAGAATGGCGAAGGTCTCAGAAATGCAGCATATTTGGAGTATCAGTATCTTTGTTTGGAGTAAATAGTTTTTAGATCAACTGTGACATGGAATAGTAAGTACAAAATTTGGGATTGTGTTTTCCTTAAAAGATAACGACCAATTGTTAATGTTTTATGTTTACAGCAATTAATGTGAAAATGTACTTATTTTTAGCCATTGCAACTATTATTGCATACTGTTATCCATAAGCCAATTACTATTCATCCAACAATGAAATGAAGTCCAAGTTTACAATAAGGTCCACAACTCATGCTGGATATTCTTTAGAAGTTGACGATTGCAAAATGCTAGGTATCCAACCATTTCAGAACTACAGATAATAACCTCATTGCTTTGTAAACTCGCTGGAT
Organism: Octodon degus; assembly: GCF_000260255.1. NCBI lineage: Eukaryota > Metazoa > Chordata > Mammalia > Rodentia > Octodontidae > Octodon > Octodon degus. The sequence goes on from NW_004524866.1 coordinate 778,223, forward strand.
CTCTGGTGGTGTAATGGGCTATATGTGTGACTCTCATACCCAATATTTTGGTGGTGAGAGATGCGGCAGTACTTTCCAGTTTTGTTCCTTTGCCTTAGAGTGAACCAATTCCTAGGTTGTCATAAATGTATTAATGTGGGCCTCAAATTATTGTTGTAGGAGCATATAATGATAATACATTAAGCCATGGAAATACCATGTTGGAAAGTACTTTATAGAATGGCGAAGGTCTCAGAAATGCAGCATATTACTTTGTTCACAGTGAATAATTTGGAATTTCTGGATATATGTAATAACTGGTTCTTTAGAGATTGGAGTAAATATCTGATTGACAATTGCTTTTTATTATCCACACATGATTCAGAAAGAATGGACAATGCAGTGAAGGTACTTTAGCCACACCGATTCCTGAGTGTATGCAGCTATAATTTCTTACCCTTTGGGGATAGGTGTACTGCCCAATCTCCATCACCAAGTTTGCATCTTCCCGGGTCATTTCAGAAACTTCTAAGAATGAGTCCTCTGTGAAATCCATTTGCATCACCCCAAATGCTATCCATGCAAATAGCCTGTAGATGAAGTTTTGGGACAAAATCCAAGTAGGAAGAGAAGCCTCATGGGAACTTGGTATAAGTATTTAGATTAAAATAATGGTGCCTGCGGGTGAAGAAGTGATCTATAAACATTTCCCAATGTGTGCTTTCAACAGGGACACCAGACCTCAGATGCAGAGCCTCAGGGAAAATAGTGGACAATTTCTCTAAGGACATGGAAGCTGGATGAAATAAATCAGGATCATTAAAGCATCCATATTTGCTGAAATGATAAACTGCATGCCTATCTATTCCCACATATATTTACTTCCCTACTGACATAAGTACCTACATAGAATACAGTATCACTAAGTGATGTTGCAGAACTCATCTTCCTTTACATTTAAGCATCTGTATGTACTTTACAAAGATGCCGCTTTTGAGCATGATCCTACTCTTCTTGAATCTGCCTCTCACCGTGTACAACGTGTCTGATGATGATTGTATTCAAAGCCAGAGCACCAGAGTGTACAAGGATGGAGATGTGGTGATCAGCGGATTCTTCTCCCTGTACACCTGTTTATACTTAACAGGTATGTTTGATATAAAACCCAGCAAGGACTTCTTCATTATGGAGTAAGTGTCTTTTTGCATTTAATTTCCTTTGCTTGATAATCAGAATCAATTATGCCTGGCATTTCTGAATGGAGAGATCAGTATTCTCTGCATTCTTATCCTGTCCTTTCTGTACATACTCTATCAGAATTGTTCATAATTTTGCTAAATTTATGTATTTTGTACAGTGTCTCCCTATGCAGCTCAGATTCATAGTGATCCTTCTGTTTCCAGCCTCCCCAGGGCTGGGATTACAGGTGTGTGCCACCACATCCAGTGTTGGTGGCCGGCTCAGCATGCCTGGTGGTGGGGCCTATGCAACATGTGGTCCAGGGGATCAACCCAGCTTCCTGAGCTCGCCTATGCAGGGGCTTCATCCACTGAGCCACCTCACTAGCCCCCATATTGTTGTTTCATCTTTCAGTTTTGGAATTGTGAACTCATTTTTTTATGTTTCACCTTTTCCTTTTCACAATTAGATTATGAGGTAGAGAACATCTTTCCACCTTATTGTTATTTCACATGCACTTGACTGTACCTAACTTGTACTGCATGGCATTAATGCATGTTCAATATGCATTCAATCCAAGCACTGGATTGAACCCAAGGCTGTAAGACAACAGTAAATATTTATTTCCTAAGGAGCAGCATCTGCAATGTTTCCTTCATTTTGCACAAAATCTCTCATATACCCACTGTGTTTTTTGCTTCTCCTTCTTTGGGAAGCATTGCCCATTATTTTCTCACTGTACATATTTGCTTACACTTGCAAATGTTATGTATGTAGTGGTTTCATCCCAGTGACTCTCTCTGCAAGTGTCTGCACCTCAGGCCAGGACTAGTAGGGCAGTGTCTGTGAAATTCCATCATCTAATTTGTCCTTCTTCACATGCATTTTCTTGGTTTTCAAACATCTCAACATCAGTTCGGCAGCTAACATTATCATTAATACATATAATTTTCATGGAATTATAGAGTCAGAGGACTGTAGGAGATGATTTGTGCTTCTGTGAAGAAGGCGATGTCACCAAACTAACATTTGTTTATGGTTTTTGTCAGATGGTAGACCTACAGTGTTGTCTTTGCTAGTTGTTTATGCCTAGAAAAAGGAAAGATAGCGTTAAGAATTAGGGTATTTTGTCATAGGTGTTTGTAACCATCTCGTATGGATTACCACATACAAGATGTTGACTGATATCTTTGTTCTTAGACAATTTTAATATGTTGGTATGTTTTTTGAGACGTTTTTAGTATGATGCTAACATTGGCTAAAGCTATTGCATTAAAGAAAGCCGTCTTTAGCCACAATTAGCTGTAATTAATATCATGTGTCATTACACTGGTTCCTTACATATTATTCCAAAATACGTTTGATGTTGTTTGTCAATAATTTCTTTATGATAAATATTCCTATTTCTAGTCTGATAAGTACTACATATTGTTTCTTGTACGTAGTAGCGTGTCAGAAAAATTATTTGAAGCCAGAATTAGTGAAATAGAGTCCTTATCTCCTGCAAAATGTAAAGTAACAAATTACTAATGGCCCTTACTGAAAAAATGAGAAAGCTTTTGTGTAATTAGAGAAGAATCATCAGTATGTTAACAGTGCTGTGAAGGACAGAGATGTGGAGGTAGATCCTGAAGTCTGCATGTGCTGATGGGGGTTGACAGTCAAAGTAACAAGGAGGCCAGGATGGAGAATTACCAAGAGACAACATAGGTGTCATGAGCACTGGGCAGAGCCAAATTGAGAGGATTTTAGAGGAAACAATCTGGGTGTGAGATGACACTCTAGGGACAGTAAGGAATAAAAACCTTGTCAGATACCATGTGTGATCAGATTTCCAGGGTATTTTTAAAGGTGCTATAGAGAGTTTGTTTCTCTTCCTAAGGACAGTAGAGAGGACCCTGCTTTCTTTTCCCTTTTCTGTTAGTGTTTCACCTGCTCATGGCAACAGTGAGTCTTTTCCTGACCAGGAAATGTGTAGAATCAGTGACTGAAACTATCTTCCTTTCTATTGCAGGAACTCATAATGTGAAGGGCACCCTAGGCATTAAGTAAAAATCTTTAAGTTTCCATTACAATTCTTTAAAATATCCTAAAGTTAAAATGAAAAGCAAGAGAACTTTGAAAAACAAAATTATATACAGATTTA
>NW_004524866.1:781626-787786 GCF_000260255.1 Octodon degus
ATGTGGTGCTGGGGGATTGAACCGCGGTCCCTGATGCTTTTGCTAAGCTTGTTCTAAGTAGGTGCTTTAGACCACTGAGCCATCTCTTCAGCCCCTACTGGACTATTTTGGAATATATTGCTGAATGCACACACCTATAACATTTAACTGACAATGGAATACCCTTCTCTGACAAAACTAAACAAAAAAGGGATACAAATGAACTACCATTTTGTGTCTGTATATTCAAAATAGTTAGGATAGACATACAGCTACTTTCTCTTAATTCAGTGAATAGAAAGACTTGTTTTAACAGTGTTTGTGGACAGGATGTCATGTCTGCATGTTGTACAATGAATAACCACTAAGACAACAACATACAATGTATTAATTATTGAAACTGTCCTACTAATCAGTTTTGAAACTGTCACATTGCTATTTGTTTCTCAATAAAGTTATTTAAAAAGAAAAAAAATCAAATATCTTGTTCTTTACTCCATTGATCTTTGTCTATTTTATTTACTATTAATTTAATTAGCTTCTGCTCAGAATATGGTACAGGAAAGTGTCCCTTCAACAAAATCCATTGTCAGCCTGGGCAGAGTTCTGCCACATAAGCATCTGCCTGGCATGTGTAGAATTCTGAGTTTGATACTTCATAGTGAAAAACAAAAAGTCCTGTGTCTGCTAAGTTTTTAATTTTTTTGTTATGTTTGCACTCTTTGATACCTTCATTGAGTGACCCAAGCTAATGCTATTTTTACACCACAATATTGGGCAAATTTATTGTAGATCTTTGGCTGTTATATACACTGATTCCTGGCGATACTACTAAAACATATGTACATTTTCTCAAAGATAAATATGAAGATAATTGTGTACTCACAGGACTCAAATGAATATAGTATTTTTATTATTTTTTCCTTTTTAAAAATAATTTTACTTTTTATTTTTTTTATTTTTTGGGGGAACTGGGGATTGAACTCAGGCGCTTGCACTTGCCAGTGAAATGCTTATTCCACTGAGCTATCTCCCTAGCCCTTAAAATAATTTTACTGAGAAACAAATAGCAATGAGACACTTTCAAAACTGATTATTGTCACAGTTTCAATAATTAATACATTGCATATTGTTGTCTTAATGGCTATTCATTGTACAAGATGAAGACATGATATCCTGTGCACAAACACTGTTGGAAAAAATCTCTCTTTTCAATGAATTAAAAGAATTCAGCTGTATATCTATCCTAATTGTTTTGAATATACAGATACAAAATGGTTGTTCATTTCTTTCCTCATATTTTTTTTAATTTTATCAGAGAAGGATTCCATTATCATTTAAATATTCTAGGTGCATAAATTCAGCGAAATATTACAATATGGTCCAGTAGTCCATAATAATAGTGAGATTTCTGTAAGAGTGGCGATGTAAGAAGTTGTTGGCTTGAGCGTTTTACACTTCAGTATATTAATATGCCTTTACTTTTTCTTTCCATAACTTTATTGAGAGACAAATGGCCATGAGACTGTTTCAAATCAAATTGGTATGACAGTTTCAATAATTAACACATTGCATGCTTTCTTTCTAGTGGTTATTTGCTGTACAAGATGTACACATGATATCCTATTTACAAACACTATTAGAACAAATCCCTCTATTCATTAAGAGAATCTAACTATATATCTATCCTAATGACTCTGAATACACAGATACAAAATAAACATTCATCTGTATACCCTTTTCTGTTTAGTTCTGTCATTTGAATATTATAGGTTTGTAAACTCAGCAAAATATTCTAAAAGAGACCAGTAATCCATAATAGTATTGGGTCTTCCACTTCACTGGCAATGTCAGAAATTGTTGACCTGAGTCCCATACACCTCAACATAACACCATGGCTTTACTTCTTATATTTTGTTTTTATACTTTTCTGCTGGATGGTTAAGACCAAGAGAAAGCAAGACCTATGCAACAAGAGTTGTAGCTTTTGGATATGATAAGGTCAGTGAAATCCCCTCAGGATTTATCCTGAGATCCTTTACCTCTGATTGCAGATCCTTTGTCAGTGTCAGCCATGTGGATGAGTCACGGCCATTGCCTGGCCAATGTGCTCTCTTTGAAAGCCTCAGAGAATGTTTTGTCTCCATGTGACTCTCCTTAGGCACACTCTACATCATCGATCACTTTCCTCTTTGGCCCCATGATCTCCTTGATCAGAAAATTTGGGACACTACCGAGTTACATGATGTTACAGTACAGGTTCTCATATATCCTGAGTCTTAATTGACCTTGGAGGCTAGGACCAAAATGTTGGCTTTCCTTGCGGTCGTCCTTTTTCTCTAATTTTGTTCTGCAAACTTAGGTTGTTATACCTCCAGAAAAGAAGCTTATAGTTATTACCATACAACCTAGGCTGTTCAGCTTAACCTCACTATCTGTCTGAATATCACAAATCTTAGGCATAACATGGAGTAGGTATTTTTCGTCAAGTATCGATATGTGAACTTTAAGTCCCTACAGAATATAATGAAAAAACATTTTCGATATAGTATTCAAATTTTACGCAGAACAATTAAGCAACGGAAAAAAGATAAAAAGTGCTGACAACAGGAAATGAGAAAATCAAATTTTTTGCTGATAATTTGGTATTATCCATAAAAATAACAAAATACCAACACTACTTTAGAACAGAAAATTTATGCAGAGTGGGGCAGCCAAATAGCTCAGTGGACAAAAGCACCTGATTAGACAGGCTCTGGGACAGATATTTGATACCTGGCATGCTGAGCAGGCCCTACCAGTGGCATGCTGAGTTTGCAACTGAAGCGGCATAGTGCACACACCTGTAATCTCAGTGCTTGGAGGCTAAACACAGGAGGATTACTATGAGTCTAAGCAGCATAGTGAGAACCTGTATGAAATACATAAATTAAAAAAAATAAGAAAAACAAATCACAAAAGGAATTCAATCGCTAGATTTAAAAAAGATAAATAGAAATGCCAAAACAAATCCCTAAAAGTCTTCATAATAAAAAGTATAAAATACATAAGAAAAAAATGAAGAACAAAATAAAAGGTGCACATTTTTCCCATGGACATAGTTTGGGAAAATCAATAGTTGTAAAATGAAAATAATCATACCAAATGAGGCAATGATTCAATGCAATTCTCACGGCACTTCACAAGATTAGGAGCAACCCAACGTGTTAGGGTTTTACAGGAATATGAAGAGCTAAAGCAGCACTGAGAGACAGGAGCAACTTAGTGGATTCAGAACACCTGACTTGGAAATGTCAGAACCACTGTAACATAACAATGTTTTATGGGCATGTGCAGTCATGGAACAGAGTAGAGGTCTCAGAAAGGAACATATGCATCTTTAGGAAACTCAAGCATACCAAAAATATACATGCAAGGAAATATGGATTAAAGTAGTTTTGGGAAAATTGGATATGTATCAGAAAACAAAAAAGTAGAATCTTCTCTGTCACCTACAAGAAAAATCAACTCAAAATGATGAAAAACATTAATGTAGTATCTGAAAAATTGTAACCACTAGATGACACAATGAAATAAATTATAATATGATAGTATGCATAGAGTATTTCATTTATTTTATATTCACCTTAATAAGCTTTATGGGCTACAATGTGAAGGGGAATTTTGTTTTGGAAAATGTCTCAGCTACGACAGAGAAGAATATGATTTCTTTTGAATTTGAGTGGAATACCCTATAAGATCTAATAGGTCCTTTTATTCAAACGTTTTGTACAACATCGATATTTTATTTTATATTTTTGTCCAGTTGATTTATTTATGAATGACATTGGTGTATTCGGGACCCACATTATGACTACATCAGTATTTATGTCTTCATTCATGTCCATAGTGTTTCTTTAGGAAGTTGTTTGTGGAAATGTTTGGTAAACATGCGTTTATAGACCGCCCCCAACCCGCCCGCCCAGTAGGAATTTCTGCCGCTTTCCTGGAACCCCCAGACCTGGTCCTAGCCCAGGTCCGGTGACTGTGTGGAGAGCTTCCTGCTATCCTGAGCCAGTGGGACCAGTCCCAGCCCAGGCGAAGGGTGGGCCAGACCCTCTCCCAACCCTTACCACTCCGCAGCACCTACCCCACCCAGCCCGCTGAGTAGGAATTACAGCCGCATTCCAGGAACCCCCAGACCCAGTCCTAGCCCAGGTCCAGTGAGTGCGTGGGAGAGCTTCCTCTTCCCCCTACTTCACCTTGCACCCTCCAGGCACAGCTCAGGCCTGGCGTACACGTCTGGGATGTAAAGCTGCAGCTGCAAACCATGCAGAGAGTGTAGAGGATAGATCCACACAGCTATTCCAGAAGCAGAACACCTTGCCACAGGGGCAAAACAGGTTCACCCCCAAGGGCAGCAGCAGGAAGGAGCTGAGCACAGCAGCCAGACACAAGCCAGACACAGCTGGATAAACAAAAACTTTGTAGAGCTGAACCTAAACTTCAGTATGTGCGGAGGTTATAAATACAGTAAAGATCTACAACAAAGGTCAGAAGACAATGCTACACAAAATAACGAGAAGGAACAAAATGCAACCTCAGAAGCCAAACCCACATATAACAAGTGCAGAGGACACTAACACAGAAAAAATTGGGAATCACACAGCTGAAAGCAATGAATCAACTGCTTCTGAAATAAAGAAACAGCTGCAGAAAGCTGTAGAAGACCTCAGACTGGAAATAAAAAAGAAATCCCTGAATTAATAACATCTGCACTAAAGAACCAAATGCAGAAACATATGGAAGAAACCCAGTGCCCACCCAGAACAAGTGTGGAGGAAACTAGCTCAGCTCATATGCATGAAGTAAAAGCATCGATAGTAAATAAGCAACAGCAGAAAGATATAGAGGAAATCAGAGCACAATTATTTTATGAATTAAAAAAAGAACTCTCAGAACTCATAGCACATGAAGTAAAGAAGCAACTACGGAAACATATGCAGGAAAACCAATCTGAAAAAGACACTGCAGTAAAAGAATATATAACTGCTTCTAAAGAAGATATTGATAAAAAAAGAGATTAGAAAAATGACGGATTCCCTGTATGAGCAATACAGGAAGTAAATAGATTGCATGAAGCAGAATCAAAGAGATATAAAGGAAATTAAAATCTCAATCACAAGCTTGGAAAACCATTTAAGTGAATGTGAAGACAGAGTTTCAGATCTTGAAGATGCTGGTGTAGCTAATGAAAAGGTAAGAAAGGATCTCTTAAAAACAACAAGGATGCAGGAAAGAATAATCCATCACATGCAAGATGATGCAAAGATGAACAATGTGAGACTAATAGGCATCAATGAGAAACAAGGAGTCAACACAAATGACATTAAAAAAATATGGGCAGAAGTAATAGCAGAAAACCATCCAATTATGAGGAAACAATCTGACATTCAGGTAACAAGCATACAGAATGCCAAGGAACCTCATCCCAAAGAAAAACACATCAAGACATATAACAGTCAAGATCCCAGAAATTCAGCACAAGAATAATTTACTGAAAGCCGCTAGAGAAAAGAAGCAGATCAAATTCAAAGAAAACCCATCAGAGTTATGGCCGACTTCTTTTCACAAGCCATGCAGGCAAGAAGAGCATGGAGCAGAGTACTTCAGGTCCTCTAAGAAAACAAATTCCAGCCCAGACTACTATACCCTGCAAAACTCTCTTTCAAATTTGATGGAGAAGTGAAATATGTCCATGACAAAGAACAGCTAAAGAATTTCGCGATTACAAAGCCAACCTTACACAGGCTACTGAAAGATGTTCTAGAGAGGGACCAAAATGATCAGAACACCACGAATGAGATCAGAAGCAACCAACTAAATAGGGTAAGCAGTTAAACACAGGAGAAAAAGGAGTAAACAATAACAGGTAAATAGCATGGCAACCGTAAGTCAATACATCTCAATTCTAACCATCAATGTAAATGGAATCAATTCACCAATTTAAGAGAAATAGAATGGCACAGTGGATTAGGAAACAAAATCCAAAATATGCTGCATACAAGAAACACATTTAACTCATAAAGACATTCATAGGCTGAAAGCCAAAGAATGGAGCACAATACTACATGCACCAGCATCTCAGAAAAAAAGCAGAGGTAGCAATGCGATTCTCAGACAGTCTCAACTTCAAACCAAC
>NW_004524866.1:787886-788521 GCF_000260255.1 Octodon degus
TATACCATATATAACAGATAACACATAGAACATATATATCAACAGTATGATGATTCTGTCTCTATCCATCAGCACATTTTACATAAGAAATGACAATATATAGTTTTATAAATATCAATATTGTCATGATAATTCTTATGCCTATATAATATTGTATCTTAAGAAACTAAAAATGTTTATTTTCACTGAATTTCAATGCTTCTAATTTTCAAATGGGTTTTTAATTTCATGCTTTTATGAGGATAATAATAGATCTCTGATAAAGACAGATTGCAAGATCTAGATTTTCTTACAAGGACAATGGCTGGATCTAAGCTATCTATAATTTAATTATTTTGCTCATTGCATCAGAAAAAAAACCTTTGAGAAACATAATAAACACAGTAGCTATGGAAGATACTATTATTTTCCTCATGTTTACACCAAATGTTGCACAATTTGATGTATACAAGCAGGTTTTCATTGATACACTTAAATTTTATAAGGAGATTTATTGAATATTTCCATGTAATCTTAATCATATTTATTCCATGTTTTGCCCTTTACCGGTTTCTCCATCATATTATATATTTTTTAGTTCTTCAGAAATGTGTTATATATTTAGGAAAACTAATATAATTTTGCAAATATATATA
>NW_004524866.1:788621-803511 GCF_000260255.1 Octodon degus
TTTGCTTGACTTAAGAATTTTTGCACTTAATATATGTAAAATGGGTGTGAACCTGAATTTAGAGAGAAAACAATCATCCATCTATGTGCATTTGCACAAACATCATTATAAATGATTCATTTTGTGGTACTGAGTTTTGACCTCAGGACCTTCACCTTTTCAGCATTTTAATAGTTTGCTTAAGTTTATAGCATGGGGCTGGGGAGATGGCTCAGTAGAATAAGTGCTTGCCTGGCATGCGCAAGGGCCTGTGTGCAACCCCTGGTTCCACAAAAAAAAAAAAAAAAAAAAAAGGAGAAAATTAAGTTCATTGCACTGAATCAGCCCCTCTCTAAATTGTTAAATTGCTAAAATGGGCTAAAACTTGTGACTTTTCTACATCAACATCATCTAGTGCTGGAATCACCAATGTATATCTCTGAAACATTGTATTTATGTGAATATATTTGCTATCCTTTCGAAACTATTCAGAGCTTGTAGTTTTCATTTTGTATTAAAAATGAGTATATTGAGTAATCTTTCATGATGGATTATGTTCAGCATGAACAAAATAATTTAATATTTACCTGTTGATTTTCAGTGCCAACTATGGGATACAACCAATCTATCAATTTCCATATTTGTAAAAGTAAATAATTACAAATTGTTTCTGTTTTTTATTCTCATTTGTTCCATTGAAATCTAAAATTTGAATAGTTTTAAAATACTGTGTTTAGTAGCAGTGTTTTTGACAAATTTTTATCAACTAATTCTGAATGACTTTCACTATGTTTGAAAATCTAGTGGGCCAGCCTGACAGCTCAGTGGACTAAAGTGCCTGCATAGGCACAGCGCAGCGTTCAGGGTTCTATCCCCGGTGTGCTGTGCTCACCCAGTCCCTGGAGCACACTGAGATGGCCATGAAATCTGGGCTGCAATCAGGAGAATCACTATGCGTCCAATCTATGTAGTGAGACCATGTAGACCCTATGAATCCTGTACTAAATACAGAAACAAAACAAAACAAAACAAAACAAAACAAAACAAAACAAAACAAAACAAACCTCCATAATAAGTTTTGGTATTGCCAAAAAAATCTAGTTTTTATTTTTAGTGAGAGTAGTGTGAACTTTAGTAGAATTTAACGGTGGTTATGCAATATAACTTCAATGTTTCCATCTTTGGCAGAATTACAGGGTTTTATTCAAGGTGCTAGTACAAAAAAGTTTAGTCTGTTTATATATTACATATATTTTCCCTAATGTATTATGCTAGTGATCCTAAGTTGAAAAGTTTTGACATCAGTGCCTACATTTACTCTTTGGTTGCATAGTGCACCTTTTGTGAATCATGAGACCTCCACAGATATTTTTATGTTTCTGAGGTGAACTCTCTTCTAACTTATAAGATGGCACTTCTCTTTTATTCTCTTCAAAGAGAAAGAAGCTCTGTTGTTTTACTGCGTGTTAATTTTATGAATTAATGATTCCAGACCAACAGTAATCAATTGTGGTACAAACAAACAATAATTTAGAGCTCTGTTTCACTGGAAAAACTTGTCACCCACAGTTTCTTTTATATAAGGTCATTACACAGCATCGAAGGCAGGCCATAGTGCATCCAGGGTACGGTTTCCATGGTTATTAATGGAAGATTTCTAGAAGTTCAGTCAGTGGCTGCCTATGCAAAGCAACTTCTGAAACGCACAGCATCCTCGGTGCAAGTCATTTCTTCTTTAGTTAAGGAAGATTGATATTTTTATTAAAATTATTTCTAAATTCACTGAAGATTGTCAATTAAAAACTGCATAAGATGAAATGTGAAGTGATGATTTTATTTACATTTTGCAATAATTAAATAAAGAAAATCAACATATCTAGCATCTCATGTACATCTCCACGTGGATGCATTTGGACAGGAGTTTATTTTTCAGTTCTTTTATAGACAAAGCATGAAAGAAATGCATTTTTCTATAATTAATGTCTGTAAGAAGAAATGGGTGCTGATTAGTACAAGACTGGTAAAAGATCAGTAAAGAATAAGTTAAATAAAATTATAAGGTTGGTAAATGTTATTGTATAAGATTATCAAAAGATTTCTCTTTTAGACATTTTCACAATTAATTAAAATAAAGAATTTATATGCTTCTCAGGAATAAATATGAATTATAGACAAAGTTTTGTCCATTCTCTATATAAGCAGCTTGAATGTTATACATAGAAAAACACATGTATGGTAAAAATGTACGTGGCCCTGGCCGTGGCCCTGGCCATGGCCCTGGGCTCGCTGAGCCAGTGACGAAGTCGGGCACGTGCCTGTAATCGCAGCGACTGGAGAGGCTGACAGGAGGATCACTAGGAGTCTGAACTATGTAGTGAGACCCTGTGTAAATAAATGAATGAATAAATAAATAAATGTGATTTATCAGAATTTACCTACATATCTATCGTCACCATGATCATCATCTATATCTTTCCATAATCCATGATTTGTTTAAAGATTAAGCTACTATTGATTTCACAATACTATTGATGCTAATTGATCTTTTTGCTCTTAGATCTACAGAGATTTAATATCTAAAAAAGGCAAATATCTAAAACTCCTATAATCTCTGTTGCATGTATGATATTATGCAATTATAAATGAGCCTCTAAGTCATTAATTATCTTTGCCTTATTTTATTGTTCTTTCTGGACTTGAACACTTAAACAATAAGTAATCAGGACAGTTGTGAAATTTTGTTTAAATTTTTCAGTTGTAAGGGGACAACTGTTATAAAACCATTCGGAAAATTGTGTTTGATGGACTCTCCAAAGATCAATGAAATTTTCATGTGGTTTCATTTCTTTCCTTTCCATTCCACTCCGTATTACCTAGATATAACTCAAAGTTTTTTATTCCTAAAAGTTTAGATTTTCTCTTAAGACTTTCAGGAAGTTGGCACAGAGGAGTTTTGAAGGTCACATTTACCAAAAGGGTTTTAGCCAATTGTTTAATTTTTTTTCTTTATTCCCAGATATTTATGGAGGTTATTTGCTTTGGGTTACCAGTTACTGAAGGAAAAGAAATAGATATTCCCAGATTAACTTTAAGTCATGGAAAAGGAAATAGAGACACTCAGTAACATGTCAACTGAAGTGAAGCAGATGCTAATAACCTCTGTGGGGGAAAAGACTACAACACCTCATGTTCCAATGACCAAGAAGTAGATTAACACATAGAGAGGTCCACAAATTTTTATTATTGTAAGCTACACAAAAAACATTAAAATGATAATAGATTTAGATAATCCATTACTCTATATTTAAACTCAAAAATATGAAAATTAAAAATACTTGTAGTGGCTGGGGAGATGGCTCAGTAGAATAAGTTCTTCCCTGGTAAGCAGAAGGCCTGAATTCAACCCCTGGTTCTGAAAAAAAACCCACTTTCCAATCCAGAATATTACTCTGCAAAATCAATGTTCAAAATTAATGGAGAAATAATATATTTCCATGACAAAAAATGGAGACATTTATATCCACCAAATCAACCCAACAAGGAAATACTCTATAAAGTGATAAATGTGAGCACAATTCCAAGAGCAAGAACAGCCACAAACCAACAGACAGAGCAAGCAATTAAACAGAGGTGAAAATCAGAGAACCCACAGCAGGAACATATCATGAGATAAGCTGATACATATCGGTTATAACCATCAATCTAAATGGCTTCAATTCACCAATCAAAAGAAGCAGACAGGAAGGCTGGATCAAGAAACACAATCCATCAATGTGCTGTATGCAAGAAACAAATGGAACTCAAATGGAGTTCATAGACTTATGGTCAAAGGGTAGGAAACAATCTTCTTCCATGCCACAGGAGCTCCACAAAAAGCAGGGGTAGCTATCCTATTTGCAAATAGTGTGAATTTAAAGCCAAAGCTGATCAAAAGAGACAAAGAAGGAAACTATATAGTAGAACAAAGGGTACATTTGTCATTACAAAATTGTAGATAATTTTACTTCATTACTGTACAAATAGTGAGCTTTGACAAAACCACTACTTTGAAAACTGTAGACACTTTTTTCAACTGAATACAAATTTTACAGCTTTTGCAGACAAAAAGACAGTTCCTTAATTCTTTTTGAGAAAGATGGGTAAAAGCCAACTCAACTTGAATAATTTTAAGACAAACTATTTCAAACATAGTATTTAGCAAATACAATCAGAGTAAATCTTTGGTAGTTTTATAAAGTACCAGTAACATATCAAATGCACAGTAAAAAATTGCAAAGAATGTAAAACATTATTTATAACGTCATAGATTTTCAAATTATCACAAAAATACTGAGATTTTACACAACATAATATTTTAAGATGATGTATAGACAAAAAAAAGACAGAAATGTAGTCTATAAAGTTTGTAATAATGGGCCAGGGAGATGGCTCAGTGGAATAAGCGCTTCCCTGGCAAGTGCAAGGGTCTGAGTTCAATCCCCGGTTCTGCCAAAAAAAGAAAAGAAAAGTTTGTAATAATGATGTTATAAAGAAAAAGTATGACTAATGATAATATGAAAATATATGTCAGTATTCTGATTAATTTCATCATCTCTGCCTGAAAGATGATATTTATTGAAAAGTAGTATGACCAAAGTTAATTAACAACTATAATTCAGTATGCACATATAGAGAGCTGTGGGCCAGGGCTGAACAACACATATTACAGGCCGGGATGTGGCAGAGGAGTAGAAGAACCACATAGTGGGGGCTTCCCTGGGCTCTGTTTGCATCAGTGCAAGAACTAAAGAGCACATCCTTCTACATCAAACAGGGAGTGTGACGATACGTGCACCTGACCTAATCAACTCACCAAGCCTCAAGGACAGAACAATGAGAAAAACTACCTATTTTAATCTCACAAATCACACATCGGGTAGTAATGCAAAAATGTCGCTTTTTCCAAGACCCATTAAGAGGTATTGGAAGGTGTGGAGGAAAGTGACTGGTATAAGCCCTGCTACACTTATTGTGTTTTGCATTGAAATTATTATTTTATTTTTAAAAGATGAAAGAGACACGTGTAAAATTTATCATCTCTTGCTCTGCTAAGAGTTTTCACTCTTGGCTGTCCTTCACTCCTATTCCAAATGTCTTTGTCTTTTTCAAGACTTCCCTCCTGTCGAGCTCAGAAGGTGACAGGAATCTCTCAGGCGTTGATGGGGGCAGAGCCACCCCTCTGGGCCACCATCTTCTCCACACAGATGTCAGCACAGTCTGCAGCCCTCACACTATTTCCTTTAGCATTACTGCTCCCAGTTCCTGGTACTTCAACTTCATGTAGAAGTCACGACTATGAAGCATGTACTGGCATATTAATGTGTGAGATTATTTATTTCTTCAGAGCAGAAAATATATTAAAAGCCCGCCCTTCACATTTCATGCTTTTCCATCTGCTGCACTTTCTGTAACCTTTTTCATCTATTTATATGGAAGTTAGTAAAGACTGTTAAATCCTCTGCTATGGAACTTCAGTAGTAAAATTTCTAAGACCTGGCAGGCACCAGTTCTTGTGGAGATAGATTAAAATTTCTGAGTGTTTGTTTTGACATAAACCATTGTATTAACTTAGCTGAGTAAAATTTTTCCACAGACTATAAGTGTAAAGCATGATTTACATGATTTTTTAGAAATTGTTCATGATGATAGTTGCTTATAACAGACAATAAGAAATTGATCCATGACTTATGAGTATAAGTCATGGCAATATGTCCTCCTATGACAGATATATGAAGCTCATTTCCTTTGGTCTACTGGAAAGACATTAATCTCATCCATGATAAATCCACAAACCCAATGCAATTTAACATTAATCAGCTTTCACACATACACTTAAAGTAGCACACTCAAGCTTAGGATATGAATGAAGGAGAAAGAGCATTCAATTAATAAGTGGTATGGTTCAGGGTTGGAATTTGATCATGTTTCACGATTTTTCTCTAACAACTACTTTGCTTTCTATTTAGGCTTATGCCTAGCGATTACCAGAACGTTCTGTCCTTCATTTTCGCCATCGAAGAGATCAACAAGAATCCTTATCCTTTACCTAACATATCGTTGGGATATGAGTTCAATAATATCCTTTACAGTTACTGGAGGTTGTTAGAGAGTATCCTCATTTTGTACCCAGGACAAAGTGAGACACCTAACTATAGCTGTGGAAGACAGCCTAAGTCTATAGCCTTACTAACAGCATCACCGTGGGCAATTTCTTCTCAAGTGGGACCATTTCTGGAGCTCTACAATTTTCCACAGGTGAGGCTGAGTGGACGGGGAAGGATAAAATCATGTCACATTAGGTGACAGCTTCAGGTACACTTTCAAAGATGTTGAATGGATGGTGTGTGTTTGTCTGTCACACAAAATATACAGCTTCAAAGACAACCCCCTGAGGTTTGTTCATTACATACATTTTCTTTATGATCACGAGAAAGGCTGGAGAGATGAAATTAAAGACTTCTTGAACTCTTCTGTTCAGTTATTTGCTCAAACAAAACGTTAGAATGTGAGATTATTAAATAGATGGACATAATCATTTTCCCTTCAAGAATTCAGCTATATATCTGCATTTCTGTCTCTATTTCAGCTGCTTCATAATGTGCTTTATGGGCAAGATTGAGCTTTATGTCAAGTTTCTTCCCATAACTTCTAATTTTCCTTTTCTTTCTTTCTTTTTTTTTTTTCTAATTTTCCTTTTCTTGTAGCTTACTTTTGGCACTTTCGATCCTGCATTCAGTGACAGCGGCCAGTTTCCTTCTCTGCACCAGGTGGCTCCAAAGGACTCAACTCTGGCCCTAGACATGGTCTCCTTGATGCTTCATTTCAGCTGGACCTGGGTGGGACTGGTCATCACAGAAGGCCAGAATGGTTTCCAGTTCCTCTCAGATGTGAGAGGACAGACGGACAGGAGTGGTGTCTGTATAGCATTTGTGACACTGATCTCAAACCCTCTTGTATCATATCTCCAATTTAAAAAACTGAAAAATTTCCTGACTAGAGAAATATCACCAGTAAATGTGGTGATCATTTATTATGATAGCGACAGTCTAAATAACATAAACCATAAGATAGGGATCCATTTAGTGACATGGAGAATCTGGGTTACGAACGCACAATGGCATGCGGATCTGGCTGGGAAAAATTTCATCCTGGACTCGTTCCATGGGCTCCTCATTTTTTCACACCACCATAAGGAGATTTCTGGTTTTAGGAAGTTTATCCAAACAGCAACCCCCTTCAAATATCCAGAAGACACTTTCCTCACTCGGTACTGGTTCCAGAATTTCCACTGCTCATTCTCTGACTCTGCCTGTTCCCTGAAGGACTGCACCCCCAATGCCTCCCTGGCATCGCTGCCTTTGAATCGTTTCGAAACAGCCATGAGTGATGGAAGTTTCAACACCTACAATGCCGTGTATGCGACGGCCCACGCCCTCCAGGAGATGCTTCTTGAACGTGCTCAAACGCAACTCATAGAAAGTGGAGACAATATGGTGTTCTCTCCCTGGCAGGTAATGTGATTTTTTGAGTGACCTGTTGTCCAGGTCATTTCGTAAGACTTTCCACAAGTGGTAAAATCAATACAGAAATACTTGTGAAAAACCCAAAATAATCTACTCATTTTTTTCCAAAATATATTTATTGAGGGAAAGAAAGCTCCTATCTGAGAGAATGACAGGAGGCAGGACCGAGTCAGTGGTCCCACTGATTTTATTGTTGAGATAAATTTTGGCATGGACATGAATCAATATCATTACATTGTTTCAGAATGATATTAATGCCTTAGCTACAGAAGGGTGTTAATAAATATACTTTTCCCATGCAGTTTTAGAAAGGAAAATGGACATCATGTATTTTTTTTTTTGTATACTTAAATGTGTTAAACACTAGAGTGGATATTTTACCTAACATTGACATTCTACTCCACAAGCATTTTGGTGTTAATGATCACATTTTGCAGGCAGATGTTGTGGGAACAAGCAGAAACATACGAGTTGGAAATGTTTAGCATGTATGTACCCCATATACTTACATGGAGTTTCTTGAAACTGTTTTTAAAGTTAACCTTTTAGAAACATTATGATAGTTTCACTCAGTTACCTCCATTCCATGCCAGAGTGAACACTCCATTATGAAACAATGATAAAGAGAATTAGAGACTTCCCCACCCAGGTTTTATTTCTTGACATTGCTGTCCATATCATCTCAGGGTTGGGCTTCCGTTTCAGCTACACCTTTTTCTGAAGGATCTCCAGGTTATCACTCCTGCTGGGGAGCAAGTCAATTTAGACAAGCACAGTAAAGTGGATGCAAAGTATGATATTCTCAACTTCTGGAATTTTCCTGAAGGCCTGTGACTTAGGGTGAAAGTTGGAGAGTTTTCCCTGCATGCAGCACCTGGAGAACAGTTGGCCTTGTCTGAAGAGATGAAGCAGTGGGCCATCGGAAGTATGGAGGTATGCTGCCAGCAAACCTAATTTGAGTCATTCACACAACTAAAATAAATTTTGTTGTATGTTTTCTTCCCCATCCTTGATCAGGAAAGCTCAAATATAGAATTTAACAATTCACTTTTAAAATTGAAAGAATGTCCTATGTGTCCTTTTTCTGATGGGTTTTCATCACTTTCTCAAGAGGTACATTTTTTAACAAGATTTTTGTCATTACATTTTAGGCATTAAATAAATATGGCAGTGCGCAACTATTTGGAGTTATGCATTAATGCAAAGTGTTTGCACTCTCCTTGTGAAAGGTGAAGTCGCCAACACAAATCTGCTTGTCCTCAGACTCCCCGCTCAGCCTGCAGTGAGAGCTGCACCCCTGGATTCAGGAAGTCCCCTCAGCAAGGAAAGGCTGCCTGTTGTTTTGACTGCACCCCTTGCTCTAGGAATGAGATAGCTAATGACACTGGTAAGTGGAAGTTCTCTGGAGCAGTTATCGAGCTCTCTTTTGTCTCTAATTCATCTAAGAAAAGAGTCAAATCTTGAGCAGAAAATTAACAGAAAAGTCTTTGTTCCTTGATTTAGCAATTTAACTCTATAACAATATATTGTGATAAATCATGCTCACCCTCCTCTGAACTGTATTTGAGCATGTTTTAAATTCCTTCTTGCTTACAGGGAATGGGATGCAGATACAGTCTACCACTGCACTGTATTCTCTGCCACTTGCATTCTGTTATTTTCAGAAAGGTTCTCTGTAAATTGCCTGGGCTTACCTATAATTTGTGGTCCTCCTAGTTGAGAATATAGGCATGTGACAACATACCTAGATTCTATGCTATATTTTCTGTATCACCTGAGTGTATTATATTACCATCAAATTATGATGCATGCCTACCATCCCATTATTCTGGGAGGCTAAAGCACAATGCCTTTAAGGAAGAGGCAGGTAGTTTTTGGCAGATATAGTGAGTAGCTTGATGAGGCATCATCATAATGATTTTGGAACCTGCTCATCCATTTGAAAGTACTTGGGAGCATGATGCACTGAATATTTGACCATAATTCAGAAAGAAAGTACAAGAGTAAATTTTCAGTGATGACTCAGAAAGTGGAAAGATAAGCCCTGGTACGTAGCTCAATGGCATAAGCACTAGTCTGTCAATTGCAAGGTCCCCAGTTTGATCCCTGGAACAGCAAAAACAAAAGAAAGTAAAAAGGAAGTAGAAAGAATGATGAGTTGAGGGCATTTGGAATATAAGGATATATTTTGTGAAAAATACAATGGACGTGTGCCTTTTTCCGTAATGTCTTTTTAAAAGTTATCATAAATCATACCTTTCAATCACCCATTGCATAGTGACATGAATAATCGTTAGTGCCACTGAACTGTATGAGTTATATTCATGCAAAATATAGGATATGATAAAAGATCATATCTACATGTTTTTTTTCTTTTAGTCTTTATTTATTTATGTATTTTGTACAGAGCTTCAGTACACAGCCTGTATTTGTAGTGATCCTCCTGTCTCAGTCTCCCCAGCACTGGGATGGCAGGTGTATGCTTCCACATCCAGTTTCTCTGGTTGGCTTGTCACGGGGCCAGTAAGGCATATTGTACCTGGGTTTGAACCTGAGACCTTGTGCTTGTCAGGCAGGTGCTTAGACCGCTGAGCTATCTCACTGATCCCTACATGTTTCAATGTATAATGATTTTACACAGACACTGTAGCACCAGTATTTTATCATATGGGTATAGATTCTGATAATTTCTTGATATGATTAACAGACATACAGAGCACAGAAAGATCACAATTTTGACAGCAAGCGAAGTACTCAAAGTGAGGCTCAATATTATTGAAAGACAAAGAATGTGAGGACGCATTTTGTGTGTTGCACCCAAAAATAATACTGAAGATTTTTCAATACCATAAGTATCACTTCCAAAATTATTGAACCAGGAAAATAACCTCTCAACTCTACATTCTTTACTTATATTTTTCTGGTGTGTATGATTTAGTTTTATACTCTGACTAACATAATTGGCAATTAGTTTTGAAATATAATAAGGATGATATTGTATACAAGAGAGTTACTTCAGATGTATACAGTCATAATGGATTATGATAATTTGATGTGGATATTCCATGTTAACTTATAGAGAAAAGTCTATCCCAAATCAGTTTCTTCTGGTTTAAAAACATGTATTATTGGGTCTGCCAGACAGCTCAGTGGACTAAAGCACCTCTTTAGGCAAACATAGGGACCAATGTTTGATAGCTGATGTTCCTTGCTGGCCCCATCCCTAGTGCATGGTGATATAGTGACTGAGACTGGACATAATGGGGAACACTTATCACTTGGGAGGCTGAAAACAGGAAGATCACTATGAGCCTGATACCCTGGAGACCATGTACTAAATAAATCCATTTTTTTAAAAAGGTGCCCAAAGAAAAGAATCCAAGAAAGAAATATGTTCTTCAATGAAGTGGGTATAACACATTGAAAAAGAATTTTTTTTTAGTTTTTATAATTGATAATATTACTTATAAACATTTTGGATTAAAAACGAAACCAACTTTCTAGCAAAATATTTACCTGATATAGATTTAATAAAGAGGCTGAGTTCTGCATTTGAATATTTTGTCAGAAACTAGCAAAAATAAGCAAATTCCACAAAAATAAAATAGATGAAAAGAAACAATATGAAAAGAAATCTTAAGGAAATTTAACCAGGAAGATAGATGATACATAGATAGATGTGTAGATAGAACAATAAAACTAAAGTTGATTGGTTAAAAAAGAATAACTAACAATTTTCCAGGAATAAAGAGAAAAATTGCAAATGAAAACTTTATTATTCATAAATTTCTCATTTGTACAAATAACTAAGACATCATTCACATAAAAAATTGTTTGAAGAATTGGATATTCACCTTTGAAAGTTTACTTAAAATTGAGAAATTCAAAACAAAATAGCAAACTATCCTAGGGAAAATAAGAAAAATTTCACATGTCATATGTATTAACATATAAGATCATAACTTAATATTTTACAAAAATTTTCACAGTATCTGAAACCTCAGAGGTCAAACATATAAGCATTGAAGACCATACTAATCCTGATTGTTCAAACACCTTTTTAAAAAAGGAAAAATGAAGAGAACATGATTTTCTATGAAGAGGTAAGGTCTGGCACTCTGGCACAGAGCAATAGTAGTAGAGCCAGTCCTATTCTGCCCTTTTTCTGTTGCAGGCTAATTGAGATGGGGACCTCGATGGTAACCAGGTTTGATTTACTAAACATATTTCAGCACACTCATTTCCCTAGAAAATAATAAAATAGCTAAAATTATTATACAATGAGCATCTTTTGTTATTTAAAACTAAAGAATGACAATAACAAATTTTACTAAATTAAAATTTGGACAAGATTGTATTAATTCCATCAATAATATTTCCTGGACACAAATCAGGCATTATACTTTGTCATCCGATGTGGAGAACAAGGACAACAAAAATTATTCTTGTTGGTGCTATTTCTAAAATGGAAAACCTGTCCTAGAAGTACCAGAAGTGTTGTTCTTTTAGAAACTTTATTCTTTTTGAAACTACCTAGCTCTAATACCTCATGGCTGTACAATCTCTTTTGAACACTGTAACTCTGACAACACAACAAAAACGTAGTATGTCTGACTATAAAAATCTCCGTGACCACTAATCTGGTCTTGTGACAGAGGGTTCTTAATCACACCTTCAAACTGATTATCTCGCCCTGTGAACTGATCAGGGTGGGGCCAGGCTGTCCTGCCCTGCCTTGGTACCTCCTGCTTCTGCATCATATAAAAGCCCTGGGCCACCAGCACTCACGACCTGGCTCTGCTGATGGGAAGTGACCCGGCCAGGACCCGCAGCATAAAATAAAGGTGCTCACGGCCTCCAGACTTCCTTGGTGTTGTTTCTTTTCCAGACTCAGTTTTGTTACAATGCTTCCACTAGCAATACAAAGAAGGACATAGCCACTACAGTATTTTCTCTTCTAGTTTTTAAATATATCTAGTGCAGGGTCTAAAGGGTTTCACTACACAGATTGGACTCACAGTGATCCTCCTGTTTTCAGTCTCCCACATGTTGGGATTACAAGTGTGTACCACCATGCCCACTCTCAATCCCAACATCAGCATGCCTTGGGAGTGAGGCTGACACAGCTGCCCAGAATCGAACCGAGGACCTCTAACTTGCCTAAGCAGGTACTTTATTCATGTGAGCCATCCGGCCAGCCCACTAATACAGTTTTTTCAAACAATGAAAAAAAAGCAAAACTGTTCTCAGAAAAGACTTACTATAAATGATATCATTTTCTAATGTTGTGTGTACATATAAAACACTAATGAATTAACGAATCTATAAAGTTCTGCCTGAATGACATGCTAAAATATTCCTAAATTTATTGATGGAACATTAAAAGATTAAATTTAGATGATGGTATTTATTCGATTTTAAAATAGGAAATGCTAATAAATTGCTTAAGTATTTGGAAACATATTAATGATAAAATAAAGGCAAAAAATTAAGAAAAGTAAAACTTCAATAAGTGATTAGTAAAATGTATTCACAGATGGAAGATTCATTGAAGAAGAATCACTATTTACAAAATCAGTACAGTGAAACTAGGTAATTTCAATCAAAATTCAATTATGACTTTTGGTGTAAATTATGACCTTTTATGATGTGATAGTTCATATGGTTCCTGAAATGAAACACTACTGTTGTTACCTGATTCATTAAAGTTATGAGATTATGGTAGCTTTTGTATAATTGCCTGCAGATTGAATGAGAAATTGCAACAACACAGAGACTGATTTTTACAGAAGCATTTTGTTTTGTGAAAAGAGAGAACTGAATTTACGAATGTGGCAGACTAATAAACAAAATAAACTGTCATCCATGGCATCACAAATAAGGTGGCCAAGGCTGGTCTGATATCTCAGCAGACTAAAGCACCTGCTTAGGCAGAGCACAGCAGCCAGGGTTCAAATCCTCAGCGTGCCATGAGAGGATCTGCCTCCTGGGCTTGATGAGAGGTCAATTGAGACTGGGCATGGTGGTGCGCACCTATAATCCTAGCACTTGGGAGGCTGAAAACAAAAGAATCAATACTAGTATTTTGTACATAGTGAGATCCTATAAACCCTGCAGACCCTGTCCTTAAGAAAGAAAACCAAACCAAACCAAACAAACACAAACAAACAAAAATATGGTGGCCAGTATCAAGGAGTAATCATTTCTTATATAATATTTTTATGGACCTGGGAAAACAGTGAAATTTTCCTCACCTATGTCCATCTTAGGGTAAGGGCTATGAATAAGAAGAAAAACCTGAAATTTCAGTGCTGATTATTTTAATTTCTCCCTAGATATGGAACAGTGTGTGAGGTGTCCAGATCATCAGTATGCCAACATTCAGAGAAGCCACTGCCTCCAAAAGAACATCACTTTTCTGGCTTATGAAGACCCCTTGGGGAAGACTCTGGTTGGCACTGCACTGAGTCTCTCTGTTCTCACAGCTACAGTACTTGGGCTCTTTGTGAAGCACAGAGACACTCCCATCATCAAGGCCAACAACAGGGCTCTCAGCTACACCCTGCTCATCTCCCTCACCTGCTGTTTCCTCTGCTCCTTACTCTTCATTGGCCGTCCCAACACAGCCTCCTGCATCCTGCAGCAGACCACGTTTGGAGTTGTGTTCACTGTGGCTGTTTCTACTGTCTTGGCAAAGACCATGACTGTGCTTCTAGCCTTCAAGTTCACTGCTCCAGACAGAAGGATGAGACAGTTGCTGGTGTCAGGGGCACCAAACATCATTCCCATCTGCTCCCTGATCCAACTCACTCTCTGTGGAGTCTGGATGGGGACAAATCCACCCTTCATTGACACAGATGCTCACTCTGAGCATGGCCACATCATCATCATGTGCAACAAGGGCTCCCTCACTGCCTTCTACTGTGTCCTGGGGTACCTGGGCTCCCTGGCCATGGTGAGCTTCACTGTGGCTTTCCTGGCCAGGAACCTGCCTGACACCTTCAATGAAGCCAAGTTCCTGACCTTCAGCATGCTGGTGTTCTGCAGCGTGTGGCTCACCTTCCTGCCCGTGTACCACAGCAGCAAGGGGAAGGCCATCATGGCCATGGAAGTCTTCTCCATCTTGGCCTCCAGTGCAGGGCTGCTGGGCTGCATCTTTGTCCCCAAGTGCTACATTATTTTATTAAGACCTGAGAGAAATTCTCTGCATGGGTTTAGAGGTAAAATACATTTGCACAATAAGAAACCTTTCTAAGTTTAAAAAAATATATGTTTTAGTAGAATAAGCACTTGTTTGGTAAGCACAAGGGTCTGAGTTCAATCCCCAGTTCCACTATAAAAATAAAAAT
>NW_004524866.1:803611-804327 GCF_000260255.1 Octodon degus
ATATGTGTTTTTTTTCTAAAATCCATAATAGCTCAGGGGTGAACATATAGAATTATTTTCACTTACATATTTCATTATAGCATGAGATTTAGTTCAATTATCAATGGATCTATTTTTTTTCTCTAGCCTTAAAATTGCTAGCTGTAGGAAAAATTTCCATCTCTTTGAAACTTATTTTGAAAAAAAAATTGTTCATGCTATAGAATCTATACTAAATCCTTATAATTATCCTTAAGTTTGGTTCAGTTCTCCCTTTATTTTATTTAATTAGTATTTTTTTAATGTGTTTTGTGCAGGTTTTCCCAATGCAGGTTGGATTCATACTGATCCTTCTCTTTTCAGCCTCGCCAGAGCTGGGATGACAAGCGTGTGCCACCACACCATGACTTCATGGTGGGCTCCGCGTGCCTGGGAGCAGGGTCAGTGTGGCCTGCGATGGAAAGGATCAAACCCTGATTCCTGTAATCACCATGCAGGCACGTAGTCCACTGAGCTGTCTCCTTCTCATGGCATGCACCACTTGACCTTCTCAATCATTTGTGCTCATGTGTAATATGGTAACTTTGTCTGCACATCACTACATTGCAAACTCCCTTTTCTGTTTCATTATATTTTTCCATTTTAGGCTTATTATGACTTAAATATGGTTGCTGTAGTTTATTCTGATACTTTCATATTTGCTTGCTCTACTTTAACTTTTAATACCCTGAAAAAAA
>NW_004524866.1:804427-808972 GCF_000260255.1 Octodon degus
TTTTTTTTGGCAGAGCCAGGGATTGAACTCAGGCCCTTACGCTTGCCAGGGAAGCACTTATTCCACTGAGCCATCTCCACGGTCCCAGGTTTGTTTTTTTTTTTTTTTTCCTGAAAATATTTTTGAAGAAATTCTCTCTCATTGTCTGTAGTCATGCAGTTGGCTGATCCCTTGTGCTCAATCCTCTTGACTTAAGTGGAGCAAAAGATATTTGTTTGTCACAAAGTCTCATATCCATAGCTATGTGAGACTCATGTTTATTCTCTGGATTGCTTCTACTGATTAGTTATTCATTTTGGAGATTGTGCTATATTAAACAATAAGTGCTTAACATGAAAATATCAGAAAAACAAATTATTGCATTTTGATATTTATTATATGTTTATATAAAGTCATTACAATTTCTAACATTGATTAGTTACTGGTATAAAAGATCTAAAATTAAAAACAGGAATGTATTTCTGCATCAGCAAGATATTTCAGCAAACTAAAGTGCCTGCTTAGGCAGGCTCAGGGACCAGTATTCCATCCCCAGCATGCCATGCCAGCCCTGCCCCAAGGACACGTTGAGAAGGGGAATTAAGACTGGGCGTGGTGGCAGGAGCATGTAATCCCAGTGCGTGGGAGGATGAAAACAAGAGGATCGCTATGAATCTGATTTACATTAAATGAAATTAACTCTACAATGAAGAGCTCACACACCATGTTCAAATCAGTTTCACTTCAGAGATGAAAGAATAGTTTAACATGTGAAACTCAACGAACAACGCATTACCAAAACAGAATGCATGATGCACACATGTTCTGGGTATTCCTGAATCCTTTGAGACCATTTCACAGATAATCCTACATTGAATCTTCCACTGCAATTTTTTGGCATCATCCCAAATATTATTCTTATAAATACATTATAGTACAAGTTTGACATACAATCTATCTGGGTCTTGCAATCTTTAGATGTTAATGAAATCATGCTTCATAAAGATTAAGAGGCTAATAAAATTCTTTCTTTCTTTCTCTCTCCCTGTCTTTCTTTTTATCTTTTGGAACAGAGATTCAGTATAGAGTCCAGGTTGATCATGAACTCACTTTGTACTACAAGTTGACCTTGAATTCACTTTGTAGTCCAGGCTAGCACTGAACTCCTAGAATCCTCCAGACCCAGCCTCTTGTGTGCTAGATTAGAGGCATTCTCCACCACATTCAGCCTCATCATTTGTGCTAAATTATTTTTTGCATGGACGTAAGACATCAGATGCACAGCCACAAGGCGGGAAGAAATCAGTTTTTTCCAGGGCAGTGTGGGAGATGGAACTGAAATGTTTATCCACATTCACAACAGTAAGCCAAAGACAGACTCACCTACTATGGGACTTTGTCTGGATGAAATTGCAAGATCAAACTCTGGACAGACATGGTCTTGAGGAAAAATCCAAGAGGATTCTCCTGATTGTTGTCTTCCTTATCCTGCAGCCTTCTCTCTCAGTGTTTCCTTTGAGGTCTGACAAACCGAGTCACATAGCTTGACCTTTGCAAAATAATAAAATAGTGTATATAAGAAAGAAAATGTGATCACTGGTTAGTTTTTCACTTCTATATGTATTTCCATGTCAGTAGCAACAATGTAAAGCCATATAAGGAATTATTTCTTCTCCACTGTTAAGCACTGTTTTCATTTGTTTATTTCTACCTGATTAATGGGATAATGGCCAGGGACTCTGTGGATAAACACAGCAGTGTTCACTATATCGCTATACTGTGTCCTTCATCCCTAGTCAAAAAGACTTTTCCAAATTTATTTTGTCAGTTCTTTTCCTACCCTCTGTCTTTTTCTTTGAATGAGAGAACGGAGTAGACTTTTTCATCTTTTTTTGTACTTAATACAGGGCCTAAAGGGTCTCATTACACAGATCGGACTGATAGTTATCCGCTTGTTTTCAGATGATGGGGTTACCAGTGCATGCCAACACACCCGGTCTACATCTTTCCTATATTCTATGTCTGAAGCTTAGCTTCAGAAGGTTACACCATTGTTGACCTTGTGTCTTTCTTTCCATCCTTGTCCTTCCAAGGCTTCCACTTCATGGGATAATGTGCTGTCCTTTGAATCAATGACCATTCCCTAGAGCTCACTGATAAGAATCTGCGGCAAAGTGTCCCTTCCACAATGTTCAGTGTCTGCTAACCTTCTAATTTTTGTATTATATTTGTACTTTCTGATAACTTCACTGAGTCACCAATGATGCTTTTATCCCCATTGGCCTGAGGAAATTTATTGTAGATATTTAGTTATTCTATATCTCACCCTCTGCAGCATGTAATGAAATATATGGACACTTTCTAGAAAAGCAGCATGAAGATAAGTGTGTGTACTCACAGGATTCAAATCAGTATAGCACTTGAATTTTAATCAAATCAGTTAATTCATAGAAAAAAAATTGAAAAGGGTACAAATGGGAAATGACAAAATACATTATTTTTGCTCACAATATGATTCTACCCCTAAAACTCACAAAGTACCAACACTCTTTTAGAACTCAAAATTTCTTCAAAGTAGCATAATAGAAAATTGCCACACAAAGAACAGGTCCTTCTCAATATATTCATAATGAGATGCTTGAAAAATAAACCATGAAAGGAATCCAGTCTAGTAGATTAAAAAAGACAAATAAATGTCTAACCAAAATCATGAAAAAAAATACAGAAGAAAAAAAAAGAATAAAATAGAAGGTAAAAATACTTAGCATGTATTTGGACTGAGAAAAGCAATAGTTTTAAAATGGCATTACACATCCCAAATGAGGAAATGATTCAATGCAATTCTCATGAAATGTCTCAAGATTTGAAGTAGCCTAATGTGTTAGGAACGTACAAAAACCTGTAGAACCAAAGCAATGCTGAGTAACAGGAGCAGCCCTTCAGGATTCAGAATACCTGACTTGGTCATGACAGAGCCACTGTAACACTGCAGTGTTTTATGGGCACACGTAGTCATAGAACAGAGTAGAGGTCTCAGAAAGAAACATACACATTTTTAGGAAACTCAAACATACCAAAAAATATATACACAAGGAAAGATGATGTAAAATCGCTTTGGGAAAACTGGATATCTATCAGAAGAAGAAAAAATTAGAATCTTATCTACAACTTAGAAGAAAAATCAACTTAAAATGATGAAAGACATTAATTTAGTACCTAAAAATTTGTAACCAGTGGGTGGCACAATGAAAGAAATTATAATATGATAGTATGCATAGGATATTCTTATTATTTTGCACTTACTTGAGCAAGATTTATGGGCTACATTGTGGTGGGAATTTTTTGGAAAATATTCCAGATACTACTGAGAATATGTATCCTGCTATATTTGGGTGGAACACTCTAAAATGTTCATTAGGCCCATTTATTCACATGATTTGTACAAATCTGAAGATTTATTCTTGATGTTTTTGTCCAAGTGATTTGTTTATGTATGGCCTTGGGGAATTCAGGCCCCCCATTATGACTATATATGCATTTATCTCGTTTATACCAGTAGTGCTTCCTAAGGAAGTTGTATGTGGTAGTATTTGGTGCACATAGTTTATAATTATTATCCCTTTGCATTGAACATTTTCCCTAGCCAATATATAGTGACAATGGTTAGCTCTTTTGGTTACTTTAGGCATCCATGTCTCACACACTTCAGAAGGCTATGCAGGAACTGAGGGGGAAGGAAAATCTAATCTCTACACCAAGGACATTGGCCAGTGGAAGCTATTTATTTTTTCCAAACAACTTCTAACTTGAAAGAGGAGATGAAATTTGTACTGCTTATTCTGCCACCAGCTGCTGATGTAATATAAGCTCTATGATGAAAGCTCTGCTTATTTTTCTGTGGATCTCTAGC
The DNA here is from genome assembly GCF_000260255.1 of Octodon degus. NCBI lineage: Eukaryota > Metazoa > Chordata > Mammalia > Rodentia > Octodontidae > Octodon > Octodon degus. Next base: position 808,317 of record NW_004524866.1, read on the forward strand.
AAATATAAACAACTAGGTGTTTAAAGAAGAAAATTATATCTCATGCTATCATTAAAATGTAAGTGAAATTCTGTTTTCACCTGACTTGTGTTTTGTGAATCCTGATATACTCTGGCCATGTTTGTTTTAGTATGAAATCAGAGGAAAGCCTAAAATACTTCATGAATTTAAAAAGATTAGTACCTCTAATATAAAGACCACATAAAGAAATTGGTGAATAAAATCATCAGAAATATCTCACAGAAAGTACAAAAGGCCCACAAAGGTATATTCAGAGGTATTCAACACATCTGGCCACTAAAGAAATGCAAATTAAACAAACATTAAGCTCTTTAGGACATACCCTGGAACCATATACAGCACCAGTTATATAGGTCTTGCTCTAATTAGGCCTTAACCAACCAGCAGAAAAGTTAACCACGAGGTATAAAAAGTAAAGCTATATTAATATGCTGAGCTGTAGGAGGCTCAATTCAACAACTTCAGACAATTGCCAGCTGTGCCGTAACTCAAAACTATTATGAACTATTGGACAAGAGTGGGTTATTTTTCTGAATTCAAGTACCTAAAATATTGGGACTGGCATCATGTATGAAAAGACCCTTTAAAGACGTGTCCAAATACAGCTTCTTTAATAGCAACGAAACACCTATTTC
>NW_004524866.1:809072-816402 GCF_000260255.1 Octodon degus
ATATGTATATACACGACAGGATAGATATACAGCTACTTTTTCTTAGTTCAATGAAAAGAAAGGTTTATACCAATAGGGTTTAGACAAGATTTCATGTCTACATCTTGTCCTCTGGTTAACTACTATGTAGACAACAATATGCAATGTAATGATTATTGTAACTGTCGTACTAACCTGTTTTTGAAACTGTTTCATTGCTATTTTATCTTTTTTCTCATTAAAATGAATACAAAATTAAATAAAAATAAAAATAAATAAAAATAAAGATTCATTCTTACACAAGAAAGTATGTCAACGTATGTCAATGATAAATAAATTAAATAAATAAATAAATAAAAACGCTTCTGAGTCTGGAGTGAACTGTAGCCCTATTACATTGTTGATGGTGTTGTAAACTATAAAATCCTAAAATGAACTAAAATTATAAATTTCCTATGACCCCGTTTTCCTTCTTCTGTGTATTTTTCCCAAAGAGCTAAATATATCACACTATAGCAGTATATGAATATCAGTGTTTATAGCTGCACAATTCATAATAGCCAAATCTTGAAAGTAGCCTGCATGTATATCAACAGAGGACTGGAGGGAGTTAATGTGGTCTTTATGAAGCATAGACTACTACTCGGCACTGAAGGGCAAATCTGAGATATTTATAGAAAAATGTATGAGCCTGGAATATATGTGGAGTGAACTTAGCCAGATTCATGATACTAAAACTAAGTTGGATCTTGCATTTGATTCAGATTTTTAAAAAGGAAGACAATACTAAGGGATAGATAATGAGATAAGGGCAGGTCTCTTCAAATCAAAAGGTATCCAAAATAACACAGGTAACAGCGAAGAGGGAGGAGAAGGGACCATGTGTAGATTAAAGTAATATAATGTACTGGAATCTTATAAAATAATTCAATATAAACCTAATATGTCATTAACTTGAGACAGGACTAATAATATCAATAACAACAAGAATGGAAAAAGATGATTTAGAGAGAGAGATCTAGATGGAAGTGAAGGAGATGAAAAGAAATTGTCTCCATTATTTACATGTGTCCACTCCTCAAGCTGAGTGTAAACTGCACACCACAAATCATGAGAAATCTCAATCACCTGTCTGGGCTGTGCAGTGGGATCTCTGCAGTCCTCAACACCATCATGACGTGGTACACTTCTCTGCTTATTTAAAACATCATTTGTGTTCAAATTCAGCCCACCTTATTTTAGCCTTATTGCATCTGTGAAATCCCTCTATTCAAATTAAGTCATATTCCCAAATACTAGGTTTACAATAAATGTTATGGAAACATGAGTGAATTTATAACAATAAAGAAGGCCTAAAGTAGAGGAAAATATTACAACACAGTAAATCACTGATTTTTATTTCATATGAAATGAAAAAAATAAAAGCATTGCTTTTTTCAGTGGCCCTATCTGTGCCCTTAGAGTGTGTATGAGTGGGTATGTGTCTGTTTGTATATGTTTGAGTGTGTGTAATGGGTATATCTTGCAGTGCCCAGGAGACTAAACCTGCAATCCCTTCACTTTAATGTATTAATTTTATGTTATACATCAGTTAAAGAATTCAGTGTATTAATATATCAACATACATCTTATATTAAAATATTATTGCATATTTATTAATTCATTTCTACATGTGGTATTTGAAATTTTTATATTTTGCACTTCTACTTTAGCTTTATTTGGACTAAGTAGTTTTTAGAACCTCAACTGTGACATGGAACAGTAAGTATCAAATTGGTCATTATGTTTTCTTTAAAATGTAATGACCAATTGTTAATGTTTTAAGATTATAATAATTAATGTGAACATATATTCTGTTTTTGGCGTGTCATTTGAACAATTATTACATACCATTATTCATAAGTGAGTGATAGCCCAACAATAAAACAAGTTTAAGCTTACATTAGGGTTCACAACTTGCGCTGCATAATAGTAAAAATTTGGCACATGCAAAATGCTATCTACCCAACCATTATGGAACCATGAATAATATGTCCATTGTTTTGTAAACTCGCTGGAACTCTGGTGGTGTAACAGTCTACACTTATGATTCTCATGTCCAATACTCTTAGTAGTGAAAGATGCAGCAGTACTTTCAAATTCTCTGCCTTTCCTTTAGACAGAACCAGTTCCTATGTTATCATAAAGGTATTAATAATGTGGGGTTCCAAAGTGTTGGTTTAGGAACAGATTATAATGACACAGGTTCTGCACCACACTTATTCATGAGTGTATGTGACCATGATTTCTTAACCTTTGGGGGTGAATGTAATGCCAAATCTTCAACACCAAGTTTGGGTCTCCCCGGGTCATTTCAGAAACAGGTAAGAGTAAATCCTGTGGTGCAATCCATTTACATCATCCCAAATGCTACCCATGCAAATAGCCTGCAGGTTAAGGCTTCAGACAAAAATCCATGTAGGAGGGGAAGGCTTCTGAGAACTTGGTGTAAATATTTAGAGGGAAATGATGGTGCCTGGAGGTGGAGAAGTGATCTATAAACATTTCCCAATATGTTTTTTCAACAGGGACATCAGACCTCAGATGCAGAGCTTCAGGGAAAATAGTGGACAATTCCTCTAAGGACGTGGAGGCTTGGATGAAATACGTCAGGATCATTAAAGCATCTATCTTTGCTGAAATGGTAAACCACACGCCCATCCATTCCCACATATACACCTGCTTCCCTACCGATATAAGTAGATGCACAGGATGCATGGTCACCAAGTGACACTGCAGACCTCATCTTTAGATTTTTTTTTCAAAGATTTATTGATAAACAGCAATGAGACAGTTTCAAATCAAATCAGAAGTACAGTTTCAACAAATAATACACTGCATATATTCTTCTTAGTGGTTAATTGCTGTACAAGATGTGGACTTGTGATCCTATTTACAAACACCATTAGAACAAATCATTCTATTCCTTAAGAGAATGCAACTATATATCTATCCTAACCACTTGGAATACACAAATACAAAATGGACATTCATCGGGATATCCCATTTTTTCTAAGTTCCGTTATTGAATATTATAGGTGTGTAAACTCAGCAAAATACTCCAAAAGAGTCCAGTAGCCCATAATAGTATTGGGTCTTCTGTTTAACTGGCAATGTCAGAAATTATTGACCTGAGTCCCCCACAGCTCAACATAACAGCATGGCTTTATTTCCTATATTTCGTCTTCATACTTTTCTACTGGATGGTTAAGACCAAGGTAAAGCAGGACCTATGCAACAAGAGTTGTAGCTTTTTGGTCTGAGAAGGTCAGCGAAATGTCCTCACCCTAATGGTGCACCTTCAACAAGTAGAAAAGGAAGAGCAAACCAAACTCAGAGATGCCCATCACCTGAGGAATGGTTGAGAAAGATGTGGTATTTTTACACAATGGAGTATTATTCAGCTATTAAGAATGATAAACTGCAAGCCTTTATATTGAAGTGGATGCCACTTGAACATATACTCATAAGTGAAATAAACCAGACACACATGTGTAAATATCGTATAGTCTCCCTAGTATAAGAACTCCAAAGAAGAAATACAAATAGAAAGATATAATACAAGTAAAAGGAAAGCAGGATCTCAAGGACTAACTAATCAAGAGAGGGAAAGGAGAAAAGCTAGGAAACATGACAATGTCAAGCCATACAGTTATATGTAAAAGATGAGCAAGGCAATGATCCTGAGAATCTTCAGAAGACTTTTTAATCTAGGAGTTAATTGGAAAGATTCTCACCCTGACTAACTATATATACTGATACCTGTGAACTAAGCTACTGCACTGCAGATGGTAATTTGTAACAGTAGTTTCATGTTTGCAGTGCCTGTCATTCTGGTAGTCTGAATATGGGCAGCTTGTCATGACATACCATTTACTGCTACGATGTCTCTCGGGTAGGTGGTTGTTCAAGAAGAAGGGGGTGGTGAATGAAAGCAAGAGACAGGAAAAGGAATATTGTGGGACTGTCCTGCTTCAAGGTTGTATATGATGAGATTTTTGGACTTATGTGCAAACATGAGAAGTATATAATTCCTTTAGATTTAAACATTAGCATGTACTTTACAAAGATGCCCCTTTTGAGCATGATCTTACTCTTCTTGCAGCTGCCTCTCATAGTATACAACAATGTGTCTGATGATGACTGTCTTCAAAGCCGGAGCACCAGAGTGTATAAGGATGGAGATGTGGTGATTGACGGATTCTTCTCTCTGTATACCTGTCTATACTTCACGGGAATGTCCCAAATAAAACCCAGCAAGGACTTTTTTGTTATAGAGTAAGTGTCCTTTTGCATTTATTTATTTCTGCTTGATAATCAGGATCAGTAATGCCTGGGTTTTGTGAGTGGAGACATCGATATTCTCTGTATTCTTATCCCATCCTTTCTGCACATACTTGGAAATGTTTATAACTTATTTTTCATTTTTCCATCTTTCAGTATTGAAGTAAGACCTTTTTTATCTTATGTTTTCTTTTTCAAGATTAGATTATGAGGGAGAGAGTATCTTTTCTCCTTACTATATTTTATGTACACTTGTTTATACCCAACTTGACGCTGCCTGACATAAGTGGATCTCGAATATACCATCAAGCCAAGTGCTAGGTTTAACCTAGTGTTATAAGACAGCAATAAATGTTTGTTTCCTAAAGACCAGCTTCTGTAATGTGTCCTTCAACCTTCATGAAATGTCTCATATACCCATTGTTATTTATGCTCCTACTTTCTGGGGAAGCATTGCCTATTGGTTTCTCACTGTGGATATTTACTAATATTTGCAAATATTGTGCATGTCATAGTTTCATCTGAGTGATTCTCTCTGCTTGCATCTGCACCCTGGGCCGGGACTAGTAGGGAAGCTTCTGTAAAATTCCTTCATCTGGTTTCATTCTTCTTCACCTGCATTTTCCTGGTTTTCAGATATCTCAGCATCAGTTCTGTAGCTAACATTATCATGAATAAATACAATTTGCATGGAATGATAGAGTCAGAAGAATGTAGAAGAGGATCTGTGCTTCTATGCAAAAGAAATTGGCTGTGTTTTGTCAGGTTGTAGAGCTATGGTGTTCTCTTTACTAGTTGTTCATGCCCAGGTATAGAAAATACAGTATTCATAATTAGGGCATCTTCTGGTCCCACGTATTTGCACCTATCTCCTGTGCATTATCACATATAAGCTGTTTACTCAAATTTTTGTTCTTATATAATTTTAAGATGTTGGTATCTTGGCTAAAGCCTTTTCACTGAAGAAATCAGGCTTCAGCCTCAGTTATATGTAATTACATCGTATGTTTACATTGGGCAGTTTCCCCAATAACTTTTCAAAATATGTTTGATATTGTTGGTCAGTTTCTTTAAGGTAAATATTTTGATTCTGATAATTACTGTTTGTTATTTCTGCTAGCTAGTAGCAAGTCTGAAAATTTATGTGATGAAGGAGATGCAGAAACCCAGTCTGAATGTCCTGCAAACCATTCAAGTAAGAATTACTAATGGCACTTACTGAAAAAAATGAGAATGCTTTTGTGTAATTATAGAAGAACCATCAGTATATTGACAGTGCTGAGAAAGGCAGAAATCTTGAGGTAGATCCTGAAGTCTACATGTGCTGATGGGAGTTTGCAGGCAGATCAACAAGGAGGTCAGGATGGAAAATTACCAAGAGATATCATAGATGTCACGAGCACTGGGCAGAGCCAAACTGAAAGCATTTTAGAGGAAATAATCTGGGTGTGAATTGACACACTCTGTGGATAGCAAAACATGAAAATCTGGTCAGAGACCAAGTGTGACCAGATTTCCAGGATGTTTCAAGTGTTCTGGAGAAAGTTTGTTTCTCTTCCTGAGGGGAGAAGAGAGGACGCTGTTTCCTTTCCCTCTTCTGTCCGCGTTCACACTCTCACATTGGCCGTAATTCTTTTCCTGACTAAGTTCAGAGTGCAGTTGGTGGCTGAAAGCAACTTCTTTTCAATCCCAGGAGCTTCCAATGTGCAGACGATCTTAGACATTAAGTAAAAATCCCAAAGTATCTATAACAGTGCTTCAAAATTTTCTAAAATCTAAATGAAAAGGAAGAGAACATTGAAAAACAAAAATCTGCATAGATATACAATGTTTTCTTTAGAAGATTATATTTTAAGTAAGAATTGTAATATTATAATGGAGAATATAACCCATGTGTACATATATGCCATAGCCATGGTGTGTATAAAGTCGTCTTCATAATTCTGAAGATTATATCATATTACATATTTTAAAGATTATAATATGTATCAAATATATGTCAATAGTATGAGGATTATGTCTCTATCCATCAGCTTATTTTCTATAATAAGTGATGATATATAGTTTTATGAATATCAGTACCATCATGGTAATTATTAGGCCTCAATATGGGGGTATCTTGCAAAATAAACTCTACTGATTTTACCAAATTTGAATGTTCCTCATTTCAGAATTGATTTCTAACTGCATGTTTTTATGAGGGTAATACTAGATAGATGTTTGAGAAAGAAAGATTGTTGCATCTAGTTCTACATTCTTACAAGGACTGACTGGATTCTAAACTATCTGTAATTTAAAATTATTTTCCTCATTTTATCAAAAAAGAAAAAAAAAACAGGGGCTGGTGAGATGGCTCAGTGGTCTAAAGCACCTACCTAGAACAAGCTAAGCAAAGAACAGGGACCGCGGTTCAATCCCCCAGCACCACATGCCAGCCAGCCTCGCCCCCTGGTGGACTGAGCTGGCCACACACACACACACACACACACACACACACACACACACACACAAATAAATGAATAAATAAATAAATAAATATTTAAAAAACACTTGAGAAACATAATGAACACTTCCAGGACTATGTAAAATAGTATTATTTTCCTCATGTTTACACCAAATGTGGCACAACTTGATGCATACGTGTAGATTTTCATTTATACATTTAAGTTTTATTAGGAGATTGATTACATAGTTTCTTCTTAAAATATTCTATTTATTTAATTGTTTATTTTGTTCTCATTTTCACTCTTCAGCTCAGACTAGTACTGATGCTTCTGTGCTGGCCTCCTCCATCACTGGGATTATAGGTATGCACCACTACACCTGGTTTCAGTGGCCGGCTGGGCACGAGGCTGGAACAGCATGCGGTACCAGAGATCAAACCTGTGTTCTTCTGTTTGCCAGACAGGTGCTTGGACCACCAAGCTATTTCCCCGACACCCAATTACATATTTCCATATAATCTTAACCTTACATATTTCCATGTAATCTTAACCATGTTTTATTGTATGATGTACTCTGTATCAAT
>NW_004524866.1:816502-835390 GCF_000260255.1 Octodon degus
TGTGTGTGTGTGTGTGTGTGTGTGTGTGTGTGTAGTACCAGAGATCGAACTCAAGACCTCGTGTTTGCAAGGGGTCCAGAGCTAGCTCCCTGGCCCTCCGTCATGTTATAGACTTTTCAACACTTCAAAACTACTAAACTGCTTTGAAACTATCTCATTGCTACTTTTTCTCAATAAAATTATTAAAATATGAAAAAATTCAAATATTTAAGAAAACAAATAATTTACAAATATTTAAATATTTAAGGGATTTTTGCTTGAATTAAGCATTTTTCATGTAACATAAAAAGTGGATATGAACCTGTAAGTAAAGAGAAAACAGTCACCTGAGAATTTATACATATGGTCATCTAACAATATGCTTTTGTATGTTAACTGTGATACAAATATAAATTCTTGTATTTGTGTGGTGCTGTGTTTTGAACCAAAGACCTTCGCTCTGAGCTTCATTTTCAGCCCTTTAGTAATTTGTTTAGGTTTATAGCATTGAGGAAGGGACTATGTTTTTATGTTGCCAAAGTGGGACTAAAACTTGTAAGCTTTCTGCATCAATATCCTCCACTGCAGGGCTTATGACTATATGTCTCCAGGCTTTGTATATTTGCAATGATTTAAAACTATTCTGAGGGCCTGGGGAGATAGCTCCACTGATTAAGTGTTTGCCTGGAAAACACAATGTCCTGAGTTTGATCCCTTGTACCAACAACAAAACTATTCTGAGATTTGGTTTTCATTTTGTATTAAGAATTAGTGTAGAAAGGAATCTTTCAGAATAGCTTACATTCATCTTGACAAAACAATTTAATATTTACCTATTGATTGCTTTTTTATTTTCATTTTATTTTTTTATTTTATTGAGAAACAAATAGCAATGAGACAGTTTCAAAACAGATTAATAGGACAATTTCAGTAATGAATACATTGTACATTATTATCTTCTTAGTGGTTATTCATAGAACAAGATGCAGACAGGATATCCTGTCCAAATACTATTAGTACAAATCTTTCTTCTCTTTGAATTAAGTGACAGTAGCTGTATATCTACTCTAACTATTCTGTATATACAGATACAAAAGAGTCCTTCCTTTGTATCCCCTTTTCTTGTTTAATCCTGTCAGAGATGGATATTCCATTGACATCTAAATATTATAGGTGTGTAAATTCAGCAAAACAATTCAACACAGTCCAGCAGTCCACAATAGTAGTGGGTTATCTACAGAAGTTGTTAACTTGATCTTTTCAAAGCTCAGCATATTAATATGGATTTACTTTATATACCTTGTTTTTATACTTCTTTGCTGGATAGTAAAGACCAAGATAAAGCAAAACTTATATAATCCAAAACATAATTTTTGTATCTGATAAGGTCAGTAAAGTACCCTCAGGATTTATCCTGTATCCCTGTACCACAGTTTGCAGATCCTTTGTCAGAGTCAGCCATGTGGATGAGTCATGGCCATTGCTTGACCAATTTGTTCTCGTGAAAGCCTGAGAGAATGTTTTCTCTCCATGTGACTCTCCTTCGGCACACTCTACATCATCAATCACATTTCTCCGGGGCCCCATAATCTCCTTGATCAGAAAATTTGGGACATAACTGAGTTATATGATGTTACAGTACAGGTTCTCCTATGTCCTGAGTCTTTACTGAACTTGAAAGACTAGAGTCAGAATGTTGCCTGTTCTTACATCCCTTCTATTTCTCTAATTTTTGGTCTGCATACTTAGGTTGTTAACTCTCTAGAAGTGAATACTATTATTACCCTACAACATATGGAGCTGTGTTTAACTTCACTATCTGTCTGAATATCAAACATCTTAGGCATAACATGGAACAGATGTTTTCTATCCAGTATTGACATGATAAAGTTTAAGTCCCTGAAGAATATGGAGATACAAAATTGAAGAAATGAAAAATATTTTTAAAATATGAATAAACAATTGTATATTTTTACACAGAAATTTAAAAATCTAACCATATACAACATTGTTTCAGGACAGTCCTGCGAATCATTTTTCTTCTGTTTTTTTCATTTGTTACTCATTAATTTTTTTTTTACTTGAGAGACAGTATAGTAATCATTGTTATATCATGACAACAAGTACGTATTTAGAAGAGCAGAGTGACAGGCATTACAAGCGTGACTCTTCTATTACACATTGAATCTTCAGGGAAGATGCTTGGTTCACAGGTATCAGCATGTATAGTCAGTCAGGGTGAGAATTCTACAAATGAACTGCTAGATTCAAAAAGCTGCTGATGTTTCTCAGGATCATTGCCTTGCCCGTTTTGCATGTATGAGTGTATGACTTTGCCCCTGTCATGCTTCCCAGCTTTTCTCCTTACCCTCTCCTCATTGTCCATTCCTCAAGTTCACACTTTCCTTTCAATTGTTTAATACCTTTTTATTTATATTTATTCTTTTGAGTACTTATACCAAGGAGAATATATGATATTTACACAAGTGAGTCTGGTTTATTTCACTTATGAGTGTATCTTCAAGTGGCATTAACTTAAATATGAAGGCTTTGAGTTTGTCATTCTTTATACCTGAGAAATACTCCATTGTATAAAAATACCACATTTTTTCATCCATTCCTGAGGTGAAGGGCATTTTGTTTGTTTCCAAGATCTGACTATCACAAATTGTGATGCTATAAACATAGGTATACATATATCATTATGACATGATGTTTTCAGTTCCTCTGGAAAAAATTCCCAGTAGGGGAATAGCAGGCTTAAATGGGATGTCCAGTCTTAGTTTTTTAAGGAGTCTCCGCACTGATTTGAGTAATGGTCGCACCAGTCTACATTCCCACCAGCAGTGGAGAAGGGATTCCTTTTCCCCACAGGCTCTCCAATATTTGTTGTTGTATGATTTCTTTATGATAGCCATTTCTCTGTGTTGAGATGGTACCTAGTGTTGTTTTAATTTGCATTTCATGGATGGCTAGTGATGGGGAGCATTTTTTCATATATTTATTTGATGTCTTAATGTTGTCCTCTGTGAAGGGTGAGTTAATCTCGGATGCCCATTTCTGGACTGGGTCTTTAAATTTAGGGGCCCTAAAGTTTTTTAGATCTTTATAAATTATAAAGAGCCGATCTTTGTCTGAGTGCTTATTAGGTGTGCTTTTTTTTTGAAATTAGTAGATTGTCTTTTCAGTTTGTTGGCAATTTTTTGACGTGCAAAAACTTCTCAATAAGAAGAGGTCCCAACTACCTCAATAAGAAGAGGTAGTTAATTCTTTTAAGTATTGCCCATGCAATTTGACTTTTGTTCATGAATACTTTGCCTACCCATATGTCTTTAAGAGTTCCTCCTCCTACCTCTTCCAGGAGATTGAATGTTTCTATTGTACTATTTAGAGCTGCAATCCATTTTGACTTTAGCTTAGTACATGGTGATAGAGCTGGGTAAAGTTTCAGTTTTCAGCATATAGAGACCTAGTTTTTCCAGCACCATTTGTTAAAGAGGCTATCTTTCTACCAGTAAGCATCTTTGGCCCCTTTATCAAAGATCGGGTGGCTGAGTGTGTTCGTAGAGGCACATTCATCTTCAAATCTTCCAACTGATCCTCAGGTCTATTTTGTTGCCAACATTATGATGATTTTATCACAGTATCTTGTAGTATCATTTCAAGTCAATAATTGTAATTCCTCCTGCCTTTTCTTTGTTGTCCAGAATTGCCTTTGCTATTCTAGGTCATTCTGGTTTCAAATAAACTTTAGGAATGATTTCTCTATGTCTGAGTGATGTCTTGGTGGTTGTTTGATAGGGATGGCATTAAATCTGTACAACAATTTTGGGAGTATGGCCATCTTCACGATGATGGTTCTTGCTATCCAGGAGCACAGATTCTCTTTCCATTTTCTGAAATCCTCAACAATCTCTTTTTTTCAGAGTACTGTAAGTTTCCATGAAAAGATCTTTGACTTCTTTAGTTAGATAAATTTCAAGGTATTTCACTTTCTGAAGTACTATTTAAAAATATATTGTTTCTCTAATTTGCCTCTGGTGTGTTTGGTATCTGCGTAGAGAAATGCTATTGACTTTTGGGTATTGACTTTGTATCCTGCTATGCTACGGAATTTATGTATCAATTCTAGTAGCTTCTTGGTGGAGTTTTTTGGGTCTTCTAAGTAAAGTATCATGTCATCTGCAAAAAATGATAATTTATATTCTTTATCAATTCTTATTCATTTTATTTCTCCCTCTTTTCTAATGACTCTAGCTAATAATTCCAGAACTACATTCAATAGAGGGGTGATAGAGGACATCCTTGTCTTGTACCACATCTATGAGTTAAAGATTTCAATTTTTCCCAATTTAGAATTATGTTAGCCTTTGGGTTGTCCTACATGGCTTTTATCAAATTGAAGCATAGGTTTTCTATTCCAATTTTCTCTAGGACTTTGCACTTGATGATTTGCTATATTCTATTTGCTAGGATTGTATTGAGGATTTTTGCATCTGTTTCTGAGAGAGTTTGGCCTGTAGTTCTCTTTTTTGTTGTTTCTTTATCTAGTTTTGATATCAGTATAATACTTGCCTCCATGAACAATTTTGGAAGAAATTGTCCTTTTCAATTTCATTGAAGAGTTTGATGAGTGTAGGGATTGTATCTTCTGTAAATTTCTTGTACAATTCAGCTGTAAATCTATCAGGACCTAGACTTCTATTTGTCGACAGACTTTTTGTTACATTTCATATTTCATTGGCTGTAATTGGGTTATTGAGAGTTTTTATATCTCCTTGATTCTGTTTTGGTAATTTGTACCTTTCTAGGAATCTTTCCATTTCATCTGTGTCCTCTATTCTGTGAGCATAAAAATTCTCAAAGTAGCTATTGATAATCTTCTGAATTTCCACTGGGTTGATGGTGATTACACCCTTTTCTTTCCTTATTGCTTGTATTTGAATATTTTCTTTACTCTTTTTGAGGTTAGCTAGAGACTTATCAAATTTATTTAGTCTTACAAAGAAACACATTTTTGATGCGTTAATTTTATGAATTGTTTTCTTCTTCAATCAAACTAATTTCTGCTCTAATCTTTATGATTTCTTCCCAACTTTGGGCTGTGGGTATGGTTTGTTCTTCCTTTTGTAGGTAATGGAGGTACAGCATTGGGTGTTTATTTGTTACCATTCTGTTTTCTGAATGTGTGACTTCACAGCTATGAATTTCCCTCTGAGAACTGCTTACCTCGCATCCCATAAATTCCGATAAGTTGTGTTTGGGATTTACTTGATTGTAGATATTGTTGAATTTCTTGTTTAATTTCATCTGTGACCCATTGATTGCTGAGTAGGGTTTTGCTTAATTTCCATGCATTTAGTGAGTTTTTCTGGTTTCTTTTGTTGTTTATCTTGTTTCTTTGCACTGTGGTCAGATAATATGCATGGGATAATTTCTGTTTTCTTGCACATACTTAAGCATGATCTGTGGACCAGTATGTGGGCTATTTTAGAGTATGACCCATGTGCAGCTGAAAAAATGTGTATTCAGCTTTGGTTGGGTAGAACACTCTGTATATGTCCACTAAGTCCATTTGTTCCAAGTTCTCTTTCTGTTCTGCTACTTTGCTAAGTTTTTTGTCTGGTTGATCTATCCTTTTGGGATACGAGGTTGTTAAGGTCTCCTGTTAAGATTATGGTCTTAGCTACTAGATTTTTCATGTCCATTAAGATTTTCTTTATATAGTTGGGTGCTCCCGTGTTTGGTGCATAGATATTTACTATTGTTACCTCTTCCTCTTGAATTTTTCCCTTATACAATATATAGTGACCTTCTTTATTTCGTTTGACCATTCTTGGTTTGAAGTTGAGACTGTCTGTAAACAGGATTGCTACCCCTGTTTTTTTCTGAGATGCTGAGTCATGAAGTATTTTGTTCCATCCTTTGATTTTCAGCCTATGAATTTCTTTATGATTTAAGTGTTTTTTCTGGTATACAGCATATCATTGAATTTTGTTTCCTAATCCACTGTGCCAGTCTATTTCTCTTAATTGGTGAATTGAGTCCATTTATATTGATGGTTACAATTGAGATGTTTTGATTACAACTGGCATGTTATTTTTCTGCTGTCGTTTACTCCTTTTTGTCTTGTGTTTAATTGTTTGCCCTATTTAGTGTGTTCCTTCTGTTCTCCTTCGTGGTGTTCTGATCTTTTTGGTTCATCTGTGCAGCATCTTTAAATAGTCTGTGTAGGATTGGCTTTGTTGTCATGAAATTTTTTAGTTGTTCTTTGTCATGGAAGTATTTCACTTCTCTATGAAACTTAAAAGAGAATTTTTCAGAGTATAGTATTCTGGGCTGGAATTTGTTTTCATAGAGAATTTGAAGTACTCTGCTGCATGCTTTTCTTGCCTTCATGTTTTGTGAAGAGACATCCGCATTAATTCTGATGGGTTTTCCTTTAAATGTGATGTGCTTCTTTTCTCTAGCGGCTTTTGGTATGTTGTTCTTGTGCTGAATTTCTGGGATCTTGACTATTATGTATCTTGGTGCGTTTTTAATTGGGTTGAATTTATTTGGAGTTCTGTATGCTTCGGTTACCTGAATGTCAGATTGTTTCCTCATATTTGGGGAGTTTTCTGCTATTATTTCTGCCCATATTTTGTTATGTCATTTGTATTGACTCCTGTATCTCATCAATGCCTTTTAGTTTCACCTTTGCATCCTCTTGCAGGTGATGAATTTTTTTTCCTGCATCCTAGTTATTTTTAAGAGGTCTTTTCTTACCTTTTCACTAGCTGTGACAGTGTCTTCAGTATCTGAAATTCTATCTTCACTTTCACTCAAACGGTTTTTCACGCTTCTCATTGAAATCGTAAGTTCCTGTATATCTCTTTGACCCTACTTCATGTGGTCTATTTCTTTCCTATATTGCTCATTCAAGGTACCTGTCACTTTTCTAATCTCTTTTTTTATCAGTGTCTTCTTGATAATCAGTTATTAGTTCTTTTAATTTATACATTATTTCTCATCTGACTACCTCTATATGTTTGTGCATTTGATTCTTTACTTCAGACACTACTAATTCAGATATTTCATTTTTTATTTCAGAGATTTATTCTGACCTAAGTTCCTCTTTATCTTTCTGCTGTTGTTTATTTACTTCAGACACTATCAATTCATACATTTCAGTTGAACTAGTGTCCTCTGCACTTGTTCTGGCTGTTCCCAAGACCTGAGATTGCATTTTGCTCCTTCTCTTTGTCATTGCATATGACACTGACCTCTGACCTTTGGTGTAGAGCTTCGGTGCAGTTATAACCTTAACACCTACTGAAATTTGGGTGCAGATCTATTAAATTTGAGTTTATCCAGTTATGCCTGGCTTGAGTCTAGCTGTTGTGTTCATCTCCTTCCTGCTGCAGCACTTGGAAATGAACCTGTTGTGCCTCTCTGGAGCAACAGTGAACCTGTGGTGCTCTCTGTTGTGCCCTTGTCCCAGGGGGCACAGTAGAGGGCAGAAGCTCTCCAAGATATTAGCTGGGCCTGGGTATGGGCTTTATCTGTGGGTCTGAGAGAATCACAGATGTTCTCACTCACTTGGCGGACTTGGGGGTAGGGGCTCTGGAGAGTTGCAGGTGTCCTGAGGGCGCAGTAGAGGGTTCACTCACGTGGTGCCTGGGTTTTGGTCGGGAGAGGCCCCGTGGGCACAGGGAAGCCAAAAGATCTCTCACATACTCCTACCCATTGAATTTCAATAACAACCATGACATGTATGGTATATATGTATGTTCCCATTTTAAACATAGATGATTAAACACGGATTATTTCACTATTTTATTCTGATTTACTCCACAGAAATCTAAAATTTAAGTGTATTTCTGTATTATGTTTAGTAGGAAAGTTTTTTCAAAATATTTATCAACTAATTCTATATTTCACGATGTTTATTTTTTTAAAGTTTTACTGAGAAACAAATAAAATGAAGCAATTTCTAAACAGATTAGTAGGACAGTTTCAATAAGTAATACTTTGCATATTTTTGTATTCTTAGTGGTTATTCATAGTATAAGATGCAGACATAATATCCTGTCCACAAACGCTATCAGTACAACTCTTTTTCTCATTGAATTAAGAGAAAGTAGCTGTAAAAATAGCCTAACTATTTTCTATATACAGATACAAAAGGGTCCTTCATTGGTATTCCATTTTTTGTCTAGTTTTGTCACAAATGGGTATTCCATTGTCATTTAAATGTTGTAGGTGTATGAATTCAGCAAAGTATTCCACTGTAGTCCAGCAGTGCATAATACTACTGGGTCATCAGCAGGACTGGCAATGAAAACAGTTGTTGTCTTGCGCTTTTGCAGATCAGCATGTTAATATAGCTTTACTTTTTATACTTCAGTGTTATACTTTTCTGCTGAATGGTTAAGACCAAGATAAAGTAATAACCATATAACAAGAAATATAACTTTTGCATCTGACAAGGTTAGTGAAATCCTCTCAGGATTTATCCTAAAATACTGTACTGCAGTTGTAGATCCTTTGTCAGTGTCGGCTATGTGGATGAGTCACAGCCATTGCTTGACCAATTTGCTGTCTGTGAGAACCTGAGAGATTGATTTATCTCCATGTGACTCTCCTTAGGCACACTCTACATTATGGATCACTTTACTCTGTGGCCCTATAATCTCCTTAAATACAAAATTTGGGACACAATTGAGTTATGTGATGTTACAGTACAGGTTCTCCTATGTCCTGAGTACTCACTAATCTTCAAAGACTAGGACCAAAATGTTGGATGTCCTTGCAGCTCTTCTTTTTCTCTAATTTTTGGACTGCTAACTTAAGTTGGTAACCCTCCGGGAGAGAATCTTCCTATTATGAACCTACAGCGTGGGCAGTATAACATAACCTCACTACCTGCCTCAATATCAAACATCTTAGATGTACCATGGAACAAGTATTTTCCATCAAGTATTGATATGTTAAACTGTGAGTCCCTACAGAATATGAAGAATTAAAGAAATGAAAAAATAAAAACATATTTTAAATAGGAATAAAAAATTACATATTTTTTACACAGAAATTTGGAAATCTAACCATATAAAGCATTATAGAAGAATAGTCCTATGACTCCTTTTGTTGTCTCTTGTTTTCATTAATTACACTTTTTTAATAAGCATTTACTTGAAAGACAGTATGGCAGTAATTGGAATGACACGAGAAACTGTAAGTATATAGAAAACCAGAATAATAGGTATTTCAAGCATAACCCTAGTATTACACATTGCTATCTTCAGTACTGTTGCTTAGTTCACAGGTATCAGCATATTTACTTAATCTGGGTGAGAATAATACCAATTAACTTCTAGTTTCAAAATCATGTGGAAAATTCTCAAGATCATTGCCTTTACCATCTAGTGCATATAAATGTATGGCTTTGCCCCTGTCATGTTTTCTAGCTTTATTGTATAATCCTTAATCATCACCTTCCTTTTAATTGTGTTATAATTATCTATTTTTATTTCTTCCTTTGGGTTCTGACACTATGGAGACAAGATAATTTCACATGTGGTTCTGGTTTATTTCATTTATAAGTATATCTTCAAGTGGTATCCACTTATATACAAAATCTTCAAATTTATCATTCTTTATAGCTGAGCAATACTCCATTGTATAAAAATACCACAACTTTTCATCCATTCCTCAGGTGATGGGCATCTTGGTTGTTTCCAAGATTTGGCTATCACAAATTGTGCTACATGTATCTCTATGATACGATGTTTTTAGTTCCTTCTGGAAAATTCTCAGTAGGGGGATTGATCTCTTGAATGGGAATTCGAGTCCTAGTTTTTAAGGAGTCTCCACACTGATTTCCATAATGGTTGCACCAGTCTATATTACTACCAGTGGTGGAGAAGGCTTCCCTTTTCCCCACAGCCTCTCCAACATTTGTTGTTTGTTAATTTCTTTATGATAGTCATTCTTTCTGGGGTGAGACGATATCTCAGTGTTTTTTTAATTTGCATTTCAAAGATGGCTATTGATGTGGAGCACTTTTTCATGTATTTATTCACTTCTTTAATTTCATCCTCTGAGAACTGTGTGTTCATCTCAAATAAACATTTATAGATTGTTTTTTTAAATTTAGGGGCCCTAATTTTTTTTTAGTTTTTTTTATAAACTCTAGAGAGAATATTATTGTCTGAATTCTTATTAGTTAAGATTTTTATAAATTTGTGGCTTGTCTTTTCACTTTATTGGTAATATCTTTTGATGTGCAAATACCTATCAATAAGAGTTGGTCCCAGTTGTTAGTTCTTTCAAGTATTACCCATGCGATTTGATTTTTGTTCATGAACTCTTTGCCTGCACCTCTCTTCAAGAGTTCCTCCTACTTTCTATTCCAGGAGATTTAGGCTTTATGTTTTAATGTTTAGATCTTTAATTCATTTTGACGTTAGCTTAGTGCATTGTGATAGACCTGGGTCAACTTTCAGTTGTTTGCATGTAGAGACCCAGGTTTTCTAGAACCATTTGTTAAAGAGGATATCTTTCTTGAAGTAAGCATGTTTGGCCCCTTTGTGGAAAATAAGGTGCCTCAGTGTGTTCATAGATTCTGTTGAATCTTCTAATGTATTCCATTGGTCCTCGCGTCTATTTTTTGCCAATACCATGATGATTTTTTGCACAGTAGCTTTATAGTATAATTTCAGGTCAGGAATTGTAATACATGCTGACTTGTCTTTGTTGCACAGGATTACTTTTGCTATTCTATGTATTTTCTAATTCTCAATAAATTTTAGGGAAGATTTCACAATGTGTGAGTTATGTTGGCAGCAGTTTCATAGGGATTGCATTTAATCTGTACAGCAATTTTGGGAGTATGGCCATCATCATTATTTTGGTCTTCCTCTCCATGACAAGACAATGTGCTTTCAATTTCTGAAATCTTTTATGATCTCTTTTTTCAGAGTACTGTAATTTTCCTTGAAAAGTTCTTAGACTTCTTTAGTTAGATGAATTCCAAGGTATTTTTTTTTCCACGGTGCTATTGTAAAAGGTATTGTTTCTCTAATTTCCCTCAGTGTGTTTGGTATCTGTATAGAGGAATGCTATTGACTTTTGGGTGGTGACCTTGTATCCTGCTATGTTACTGAATTTGTGTATCAATTATAGTAGCTTCTTGGTGGAGTTTTTTGGGTCTTCTAAGTAACGTATCATGTCTTCTGCAAATAATGTTAGTTTAACTTCTTTTTTACCTATTCTTGTTCCTTTCAGTTCTCTCTATTGTCCAATTGTTCTAGCTAATAATTCCAGACCTGTATTGAATAGGAATGGTGATAGAAGACATTTTTGTCGTGTACCAGATCTGAGAGTAAAAGATTAGTTTTTAGCTTTTGTCCATGTAGAATTATGCTAGCTGTATGGTTGTCATCGATGGTTTTTATCAGAATGAAGTAGAGCCCATCTATTCCAATTTTGTGTAGGACTTTGAACATGAATGAATGATGGAATTTGTCAAAAGACCTTTCTGCATCAATTGAGATAATCAAGTAGATTTTAGATTTGGCTCTATTGATACAGTGTGTTACATTTATAGATTTTTGAATATTGAGCCATCCTTGCATCCCTGGGATGTATCCTACCTGGTCATGGTGTATAATTTTCTTGATGACTTTCTGTATTGTATTTACTAAGATTTTATTGAGGATTTTTGCATCTATGTTCCTGAGTGTGATTGGCTTGTAGTTCTATTCATTACTTATGTCTTTCCCTGGTTTGGGAATCAGTATAGTACTGTCCTCCAGGAATGATTTTGGAAGGATTACTTCCTTTTCAATTTTCATTGAAGAGTGTGAGGATTATAGGGATTGCATCATCCCTAATTTTATTGCAGAATTCAGCTGTGAATCCATGAGGCCCTTCATTTTTTGTCACTAGGTATTTTTTTTACATTTCCTATTTCACTGGTTGTTGTTGGGGTTGTTATACCTTCTTGATTCAATTTTGGTAATTTGTACCTTTCTAGGAATCTTTCCATTTCTTCTGTCTTCCATTCTGTGAGAGTAGCGATTCTCTAAGTAGCTATGTATAGTCTTTTGAATTCTATTGGGTCTGTGGCAATTACAACCTTTTCATTCTTTATTGCTTGTATTTGAATTTTTTCTTCCCTCTTTTAGATGAGATTAGCTAGCGGTTTATCAATTTTTTGACCCCCTATAACTGTTTATTAGAATGAGATATATTCCAAATCAAAAAAAATCAAGTTACAGAGCATGCATAAAATACAAAGTAGCAATTTACAAATAGATAATAGTATCTTTATAACCAGTACACTAAAACAATAAAATGGCTACACAGGAAATGACTGACTACAGCAATGCCTTCCGTGCACCCCACACATCATGAGCACCGCAAAACACAGAAGATTAACTATGAAACATAGTGAATCTATGCAAGCCCACACATATATTTTTTCAGATATCCATCATCTGAAGTTATCACTGCAGTTGACAACTTTCAGAATACTGCAGAGAAGCGCTTAATCTTATCCACATAAGGAAATAAAACTAAGTATCAGTGTGCACATTTCTGAATGAGAAACTAGTTGCTCCGCGGATTCCAGTAATGTAGTAGGAAAAAAATGACTTCAGCTCTCTATTAATGCCTAAGTGCATTCTATTTAAAATCAAGGTACTATTTCATTTTACATACTAAAGAATACATGCCTTTAAATGGTACCACTTGAGCATAGATTAACTTCTCACTGTATCCTTTAGACATACTAAAACTGAAGATTTAACTGGACTATATTCCATTATACACTGCAAAACTCAAATATTAGCATTGCTAAAATAATCACCCGTGCCTGCTGGTGAATATGGTGATAAAACTAGGTTGTATTTCACTTACTTGAAGGTTTTTAAACAATATTAGTATTTCAAAATTTGATATTACCAACATTAAACCAGTTATTGCCTGGGCAATAAAATGCCACATAATCTACTGCTGGGAAGTGAGATCAGTTCAATGACTTGGGCTGCCTAATCACTGCAACAGAGGCACTTCAGAAGGCTTTCCACCAGTCTCTCTAGTTCCTAGCTTGCCAGGCAGCACTGTTCAACTTACAGCACCCAAATCATAACATAATCCAAACTGTTAACAATCTTTTTTGTTTATTAGGATAATCCCTGTCCACAAAAAAGTGCCCTCCTTTCTCATCAATTATGACGCTTACAAAAATTAAACCAAAATGTACTAAACTACATAAACCTATTAAGGCATTTTAGAAATTGATTTCCAGAATAATGGAAAATTTTCACAAAATCCTGCTATGTTTATAGGGCAACTCTTAGATTTGTCGAAATATACGCTGCACTGAGAGAAGAGTGTACTACTTCTAAGCGGCTCTGTGGCAAAATAATAGCTTACTTCTAAGGTCTTCATTGGATTAGATCAAGACCAATGGGTCTGAGCTTCAAGTGAGAAAGTTGAACTATGTCCTACAAAGACAGGCTTTCATGATGAAAAGTAAACAGTAACAGAGGAATTCAAACATTCAGTTTATTAAACTAAGACCAGTGAAGCCATAGCATGGAGAAAAAAAAAAACTGCAGTCATTCAGCACAAAGTGGATGATTTTATAAATCTAAAATCAAAGGACTTAAGACATGGAAGAATTCGTAAGTATGAGGAAGTAAAGTAATAAAACACAAAAGTGGCCACAGGAATTACAAACATATTTAAATCTCAGACCTGGGAAATGGACTATACACAGCCTTCTAGGGGAGGAGAGAAATGCCTTAGATGTTCTGACAGCACTGCACCTTTGGCTTATTTTCAGTGGTTGGTGGAACATGAATAGGAACCACATTGTTGCTTGGAGACATGTCATTTTCACGTCTGTCTGACATTTGCTTCTGAGACACAATGCGGTATATCTCTGTTAAAATTGTCTGAAAAGCAGCTTCTACATTTGTTGAGTCTAGAGCTGATGTCTCAATGAATGACAAACCATTCTTTTCTGCAAAAGCTCTCGCTTCATCTGTGGGAACCGCCCTGAGATGACGTAAATCACTCTTATTGCCCACCAGCATGATAACAATGTTACTATCTGCATGGTCTCTCAGTTCTTTCAGCCATCGTTCTACATTTTCGTATGTGAGATGTTTAGCAATGTCATAGACCAGTAAGGCACCTACAGCTCCACGGTAGTATGCTGATGTTATAGCTCAGTATCGCTCTTGTCCTGCCGTGTCCCATATCGGTGCCTTTATTGTTTTCCCATCCACCTGGATGCTTCTTGTTGCAAACTCTACTCCAATGGTACTCTTGCTCTCCAGGTTAAACTCATTTCGAGTAAATCGGGACAGGAGATTACTCTTTCCAACACCAGAATCTCCAATAAGGACAACTTTGAAGAGGTAGTCATACTCGTCGTCGCGGGTGCCCATGGCGCGGCCGAGGAGCGGAGGGGCGGGAGCAGCAGCGGGAGCGGTGGGGACCAGGGGGCGTCGCTCCGGTTTATCAATTTTATTAAGTCTTTCAAAGAACCAGCTTTTTGATTTGTTAATTCTTTGAATTGTTTTCTTCACCTCAATTGAATTAATTTCTGCTCTAATCTTTATTATTTCTTCTCATCTTTGGGCATTGGGTTTGGTTTGCTATTCCTTTTCTAGTGGTTGAAGTTGCAGCATTAGGGTGTTTATTTTTTCCCATTCTGTTTTCCTGATATGTGAGTTCACAGCTATAAATTTCCCTCTGAGGACTGCTTTCATAGCATCACATAAATTCTGATAAGTTGTGCTTGAGTTTTCTTTGAATTGTAGATATTACTCAGTTTCTTGTTTAATTTTGTCTGTGACCCATTGATTTAACTTCCTTTAAGGTAAATTATGCTATTGCCAGAAAAAGTCATTTTAATTTTAATGAGACTAGTGTGAACTTTAATACAATATAATGATAATTATGCAATATATTAATGCTTTCAACTTTTTGATAGAATTACATGGTTTTGTCCAAGTTTCCAGCACAAAACTATTTTATCTTTTTATATATTATACATAACATTCCCTTAATGATTTATTTTATTGATCTTATGTTGGGAAGTTTTGACAAAAGTCCACACATTTACTCTTAAGTTGGGTACTGCATGTGTTGTAAATCATGTGGCCTCTTCAGAAGTTTTGATTTTTCTGAAGTGAACTATCTTCTGTTTCATAAGAAGACACTTCTCTTTGATTCTTTTTCCTCTGCTGTCTTACTATGTGTTATCTTTGTGAATTAACAATCCCGGCAGAATGGTTACCAAATCTGGTGCAAGCAAACAATAATTTTGGACTTTGTTTCACTGGCAGTTCTCATGACCTACAAGTTCATTAAATATAGTTATCAGCCAGCATCCAAAGCAGGTCACACCACATGCACAGTGTGGTTTCCATGGCCACTAACAGAAGATTCTAGAGGTTCACTGAGTTCCTACCTGTGCAAAGCAGCTCCTGAGAAATACAGCATCCTTGTTGCAAGTCATTTCTTACTTAGCTAAGGAAGACTGATATTTTCATTTGATTGATTTTTTTAATTTCACTAAACATTGTCCATTACTAACTGTTCATTTTTATGGGATGAAATCTGAAGCACTGAATTTATTTACATTTTCCAATATTTAAATCAAGCAAATCAACATATCTATTACCTCCTATCCATTTCCTCATGGATGAACATGGACAGTATTCTTTTAAGTTATCTTTAAAGGGATAATGTAAAAGAAATGTAGGGGGCTGGGGAGATGGCTCAGTAGAATCAGCGCTTGCCTGGCAAGTCCAAGGACCTGAGTTCAATCCGCAGTTCCAAAAATGTAAATAAATAAATAATAAAATAAATGTCTTTCCAAAAGTCAATGTATGTAACAGAAAATGGGTGTTCATTAGTACAAAGTGTTATATATACTCTGATAAAGATGTTTTCTCCTTCCAGGAATGATAAGATTTAAAAAAAAAACTTATCAAAGTTTTGATGACACACCTGGAATTATCCTGTGCACATATTTGTACTTATAGCTAGATAATAGAAACTTTATGAAAACCCAAATGCATTTAATATCTAAATTCAGTTTTACAAATAATTCTTTCAATGGGCTAAATACATATTAATGTAATGTAAGCAGGATGCTTTCAACAATTATACTGCGCATTCTGTTGGTTTCTAGAGAGAAGTAGTTAATGATTTAATTTATTTTGTCTCCTTTTTTCAATTGTTTGTGCTCTTTCTCCATCTTATTTTCTTATATATTTCTCTTTTTTTCATTCTTTTTCCAATTTTGCATGCATATATCTGCAAACATGAATAATTGGTTGGAAGTCAACACTATGTATTACAACAAATATTGTGAAATTCATAAGTTTTTCTTAAGTGAAAATCTATCACTGTAATATTTTCTGTTTTAATTCTCATTTTTACTTTATTTTAAAACAAAAAATAATAAAAGATATGCCAATCGGATGTGGTGGTGCACTCCTGTAATCCCAGTGCCAGAGGGGCTGAGGCGGGAGGGTCCCTGTGAGTTCAAGACCAGCCTGGTCTACAAAATGAGCTCAATACCAGTTTGAACCGCATAGGAAGAGATCCTGTCTCAAAATTTAGCGCACCGCAAACAACACTTTTTTTTTTCTTTCTCCAATTTCGCATACATATATCTGGTAATCTAAACAGCTAAGATGAAGAAAACACTATGCACTATGACCAATATCACCCAATTTGCTTTTTTCAATGAAATTCTGTAACATTTGCTTTTGTTTTCTTTTTGTTTTTATTCTTTTGCATTCTCTTTTTAAAAAATATTTAAAGAGCGCCAGCCAAATAGTTCACTGTATTAAAGCGCTTGCTAGCAGGGTCCAGAGTTTTAATTCCTAGGCCTGCTGTACCAGCCCTAAACACGGGGTATGCTGAGATGGCAATTGAGACTGGACATGGTGGTGCACACCTGTAATCCCAGCACTTGGGAAGCTGTAAACAAGCGGATCACTACAAGTCCGATCTAGTAGTGAGACCCTGTACACCCTATAGGCCCTTCTCTAAAATACAAAAAAAATAAAACTTTTAATGAAAAAAATTTTTTTCTTTATATTCTGGAGGTATTTAAAGTTTAACATGCAAATACTTGATGGAAAACACCTGTTCCATGGTATGCCTAAGATGTTTGATATTCAGACAGATAGTGAGGTAAAGCTCAACTGCCAATGTTATCGGGTAATAATTATAAGTTTCTCTTCTGGAGGGCTAACAACCTAAGTCTGCAGACTGAAAATTAGAGAAATAGAAGGGCTGCAAGGACAGCCAATATTTTGGCCCTAGCCTTTCAAGGTCAGTGAAGACTCAGGACATAGGAGATCCTATTCTGTAACTCCATATAATTCAGTAGTGTCCCAAATTTACTGATCAAGGACATTATAGGGCAAAAGAGGAAAGTGATTGATGATGTGAAGTGTGCTCAAAGAGAGTCACATGGAGAGAAAACATTGTCTCAGGCTTTCACAGAAAGCAAATTGGTCAAGCAATGACCATGACTCATCCACATGACTGATATTGACAAAGGATCTGAAAACTGAGGAACACGGTTTCAGGATAAATCCTGAGGGCATTTGACTGACCTTGGCACATACGGAAGTTACATTTCTTGTTATATAGGTCTTGCTTTAGCTTGGTGTTAGCCATCCAGCTGAAAAGAATAAAAATGGAATACAAAAAGTAAATCCATATTAATATGCTGTGCTCCAAAAGCTCAAGTCAACAACTTCTGACATTGTCAGTCTTACAGAAAACTCACTACTATTATGGGCTACTGGACTATAATGGAATATTTTGCTGAATTCACACACCTACAATATTTAAATTACAATGCAATGCCCTTCTCTGACAAAACTAGCCAACAAAGGGAGATATAAATGAACGATCATTTCTTATCTATATATTCAAAATAGGATAGATATACAGCTTCATTCTCTTAATTCAGTGAATAGTGATATCTGTTTAATAGTGTTTATGGACAGGATATTATGTATTCATCTTGTACAATGAATAACCACAAAGACACCAATATGCATGTATTAATTATTGAAACTGTGCTAGCAATCAGTTTTGAAACTGTCTCATTGCTATTTGTTTCTCAATAAGATTATTTTTAAAAAGTAAAGAAAAAATACATTCAGGATTGCAGTATGTTCCTATATGAGTTTGCACATTCATTCTTTTTCTTACTTGACTTTATTTACAATAATTTTCTTAAATTTGATTCATTTTATTAGATATTTTGAGTGAGGCCAAGTTTTTTACTAAGTCATAGGCATCTATCTGTTGACAATATTTCTATGGATTTGACTGATACTGACTTTACAGTCTTTCTTTTAATGTCTTGTTCTTACTACTGAATTACATTGAACAAATTTATTGTCTTTTCACTTGTTGGAAATGTAGAATTATTTCCTTTTCTTATATCTCATTCTTCCTGGTATTTATTTGTCAAGAAATACAATGTTTGAGCTTTTTTGTGGCAGGCTCAGCCAACCATGAGGGTGGGGCTGGTGCAGCTTATTGTGCTGGGGATGGGACTGCAGTCCCTGTGCATGCCTAAGATTGCCTAAGAAGGTACTTTAGGCTGCTGAGCTATCTCTCTGGCATCCTTATGCATTTTAGATTGGGTTTCCTACCTAAGTTTCTGTAGTTCATTCTTTATTTCGGTTGCTATGAGTTCTGAGAATTCTTTTTTTTATTTCAGAAAAGAATTCCACTCTGAGTTCCTCTACAACTTTCTGCTGGTGCTTAATTCCTCTATAACTTTCTGCTGTTATTTAATATTGATGCTATTAATTCATACATTTGAGCTGAGCTAGTGTCCTCTGCTCTTGTTCTGGGTGGGCATGG
>NW_004524866.1:841611-852522 GCF_000260255.1 Octodon degus
ATAGTGTTTTTCAAAGTATCACAAGATACAGCCATTGTGGCTTTGTAACAAAGAAAAAGTCCAAAAAATACATCTAAAACTTGCTAGAATCAATAAAATAGCTAATTAAAAGGCCTCATTTAAAGAAAAACTTGTAAGGGATTAAATAATTTTAATTATTTTATATAAGAAATCATTAGAAGATCATTAGAAGTTATATGAGGAAATGAAAGTTTTGCAAAGAGAAAATAATGATAAATGTGGAAATCTAATAAATGAGATTATCAAACATATCAAGTAATTAATAAATCACATGAAGGCTGCCTTCTTTTTATGTAAAAACAATCAGCAATAGAATAGTTAGAAATAATCTGAAAATATCAAATTATTCATACTAGAATAAAACACACTTTTGGACGGCAGTCTGACTGGAACCCAGAGATCCAGGACAGCCCGTCCTGGGTGCACAGGGTAATCAGCCAGACCAGCAACATGGAAACATCTCATTCACAGTGAAGAGCCAGCAGTCAGGCTCCGGAGAACTCCACCAACAGAAGACCAGGCCCAGACCCACGTCGAGGGGCCTACAGCAGCAACAAGCCCAGCCCAGTTCACAGGGCACATGTGGCTGGAGGGCAGCATATTTCTGAGATCCGACATGGACGCTATCACAGAATGGGAAATGACAGAGGAATTTTGCTACTTTTATTTTCCCTTGTTTGGCAGATTGGCTTTCCTGTCTGGTTGGAAGCTATCTTGTTTTTCTCTTGTATTTTGTGATTATGTTTTCTTCTCAGATTATTTTTTCTTTTCTATCCTCTGTTCCTCGAGTCCTCTTCTTTCACCTTTCTTCTCTCATTTTCTTCCTTTGGTTTCTGTACTCTGATTTTTCACTGTTTAGGTTTCTTTGTTTTTTTTTTTTTTAGTTTTCTTCTATTGACCTTCTTTCTTTTCCTAAAGTTCTTTTTAAATTTAAACTTTCAAGTGAGTAGACATTGTCTCTTCACTTCCTGATCATTCCTTCACACTCTATTTCCCTTTGTCCCTCCTGGGGCTTCCAGTTTCCCAGAGCAATTTGTCATAGATAAAAACTAAAAATAATCCAAATGCCCATCACCTAAGGAACAGACAAAAATGATGTGTTATTTTTACACAATGGAGCTGTTTTTCTATATACTCCACTAAAAATAAAGTAAACTCAAGGCTCTTATAGATAAATGCATGCAACTACAGGCCATATGCACAAGTTGAATATATCAGACCCACATGTATACACATCTCATTGTCTCCCTAGTGTAAGAACCTGAAAGACTAAGTAAAAATCTGAAAGGTACAACAGAAACTCTAAAAAAGAAATAAACTGTTCAAAGGAAAGGAACAACTGATATGAAGAACAGCAAAAAAGGAAGAAAGAAAGAAAAAGAAAGAAAAGAAAAAAGAGAGAAAGAAAGAAAGAAGGAAGACAGCTATACATACACAAGATAGTTTGAATATTTGTACTTCTAATTTCTACTGGTCTATTGAAAGGAGCAGTTAATGCTTAAGTTTTTTCTTATTTTCAATATTTGATTGATTTTACATATTTATATATGATAATCAGAGCAACGAATTTGAAGACAACAGTATGCAGTGTAATGGCAATTGTTCAATTCTAATAATTTTGTATAGTGAAATTACATAGAATTTCTAACAGTTTCTTTTTTACTGTCTTTAAAAAAATAAAAAGAGGGCCTTGCCCATGGGCCATGCTGAAATGGCCACTGAGACCGAGCATGGTGGCAAGTACTGTAATCCCAGCAGTTGAGAGGCTGAAAACAGGAGGATCACTACAAGTTCAATGGGTGTAGTAAGACCTTGTAAACTCTGTACTAAATAAATAAAAAAATGAAAAGAGGTAAAATAACAGTTACCATATAAATAGCAAGAAACCATGAAAAAAATCAATCCAAGAACTACAAGAAAAAGCAAAGAATAGTAGCATAATAATGATTGAGTCAATCAGAAAGCTTAAGACAGCACCAGTACCATAAAAGAAACTCTTCATAGAAATAATAGCAGAAAACTTTCCAGCCATTGATGAGCAATCAGATGTACAAATAAAGGAAGTATATGAAACTCTGAACAACCATAACCAAAATAAATTTATACCTAGAAATAAAATAAACAAAATCCAGAAATTAAACATAAGAACAGACTATTAAGAGCTGTTAGAGAAAAAAAAAACAATCACCTATATGGGAAAGCCCATGGGAATCACAGCAGACAACTCAACACTACCTCTCCACTTAAGAAGAGCTTGCAGAGAAATATTTCCAGCCATAAAAGAAATAACTTCCACTCTACATTAATATCCTGCAAAAATATTAATCTTCAAAATTAATGGAGAAATAAGATATTTCTGTGACAAAAAATGAAATTAATCAGCACCAAATCAATCTACAAAGAGTAGGAGTTTTCAGAAAGAGATAAAAGTGACCACAATTGCAAGATCCACAACAGCAAATAACCACCAGGCAGAGGAAACAATTAAGCAGAGAGAAAATCAAGAAACCCACAGCAGGAAAATATTAAAAGATAACTGAAGACCTCATACCACAGTGATATCTGTGCACCTACCGGTGTATTTTGTCATAGCTAAATCCTGTAAATATCCTAGGTGCCCATCAGTTCAAGAATGGATAAAGAAGATGTAGTATTTAAACACAATGTAGTATTATTCAGCTATAAAACGGTAAGTTTGCACATTTCGTCAGTAAATGGATGCAACTAGAAAACATACTCTCAAATGAAATAAATCCAACCAGCATGTGCAAAAGTAGCATTGTCTCCTTAGTGTGAGAACCTGGGCGAAAGTAATGAACTTATTCAAAAGCAAAGAGTTACTGAGTTGTAGAGAATGACAGGAGAGGGAGCAGGGAAAGGAGATTTATCTCCGTATGTAAGGGATATGTGTCTGGACAGCTATACGATGCATTTCTGCTTGTGTATGGAAAAAAGCAGATAATGCTTTAATTTGTTTCATCTCCTTTTTTCAATTGTATTATTTTTGCTTCTCAATTTCTTTTTTTAATTAATTTTAGTTTAAAAATATCAAAGAAAAAGTTTCCAAACAGGTTATTAGAACAGTTACAATAATTAATACATTGCATATTGTTGTCTTCATGTTAGTTGTTCAGAGGAGAAGATGCAGGCATGATATTTTGTCTAAATAATATTACTATAAACTTTTCTTCTCAATGAACTAAGAGACAGTAGCTGTATATCTATCCTAACTCTCTTGTATATACATATTATGCATTTCTTTTTCTTTCTTTCTTCTTCCAATTTTATATGCATATATCTGGTAATACGAAGAGCTGAAAGACAGTGCTTTGTATTACAACAATACAACAAATACTGTAAAATTCATATTACTTTGTTACGTGAAATTCTGTATGATCTGTAACTGTTCCTATTTTAATTCTAATTTGTACTCTCTTTTAAAATAGTTTTTTAAAAAAGATAAGCCAATACCTATTGGTTATAACCATCAATGTTAATGACCGCCATTCACCAATGAAAAGAAATAGACTTGCATGGTGGATCAAAAAATAAGTTCAAAGAACATGATGGAGACAAGAAACAAATTAAACTCAAGTGGAGTTCATAGACTGAAAGTAGAAGGATAGAAATCAAACTTCTTCCATGTCACAAAAGACCCAGTAGCAAGTAGGGGTAGCTGTCCTACTTGCAGATAATGTCAATTTAGAGGCAAGACTGATCAAAACATAAAAAGAAGAACACTACATACTAGAATGAAGGTCATATGTTCATTTTTTGAAAATTATAAAAGGCCTGGTTAAATACCTCAGTGGATTAAAGTGCTAGCAGCAGGCACAGGGGCCTGGGTTCGATCCCCAGACCTGCCATGCTGGCACTGCCCCCAGGGCACACCGAGATAGCAATTGAGACTGTGCATGATGGCGCGTGCCTGTAATCCAAGCTCTTGGGAGGCTGTAAATAGGCAGATCACTACAAGTCCAGTCTAATAGTGAGACCCTGAACAGCCTATAGACCTCTAAATTAAAAAAGAGAGAGAAAATTATAAAGTATGTTCACTTCAGTGTCGCATAAATAGCGAAATTTGAAGAAATCACTATGTAGAAAAATGTAAACACTTTTTGCTATTGAGTACAAACTGTATAACTTAAAGAGAAAATGACAGATTTACTTAACTCTTTGTGAGAGATTGGTAGAAAAAAATAAATTTGAAAAATTTTAAGAAAAATTATTAGGAAAATATTATTTATCACATACATTGAGAATTGGGGCTGGGGATATAGCTCAGTGGCTTAAGCACCTGCCTGCCAAGCGCAAGGTCCTGACTTCAATCTCTGGTACCAAAAAAAAAAAAAAAAAACATTGATAATAAATATTTGGTAGTCAAGTCATCACATAGAAATACTGTGATCATACGCATTATAATATTTTGAGATGATGTAGAGACAGAAAAAAAAGTGATGGAGGTGAAATTTATAAAATGTATAATGAAGACAATGTAAAAAAATGTAGGACTTAGAGAAAAACGAAAATAAGATAATATATGGTAACATATTGAGGAATTTCAACGATCCTGTCTGAGAGAAAGATGAAACTTCTACAATACTAAGGATGCAAGTTAATTAGCAAATATAGTTCAATTGACACATATGGGCAGCTCTAGGCCAGGGCTGAAAAATACATATTCCAGGCAGGGATGCGGCAGAGGAGTAGAAGAACTGCTCAGTGGGAGCTTTCCTGGGCTCTGTTTGCATCAGCACAAGAACAAAAGAGCATCCTTCTCCACCAAGCAAGGAGCATGCACAACACGTGCACCTGACCTAATCAGCTCACCAAGCCACAAAAACAGAACAATGAGAAACATTAACTCTTTTAGTCTCACAAAATAATATATCAGGCAATACTAATACCAAAATGTCACTTTCTGAGAGACCATTCACAAGACATTGGCAAGTGTGGAGCACAGTGACTGTTTAGCATAAACCCCACTACAGCTATTAAACTTTGCATTGAAATTATCATTCGACTTTTAAACAAAGGATATGTGTAAAATATGTCATCTCTTGCTATCCTAACTGTTTTCCCTGTTATTTATCCAACATTGCTGTTTCAAATGTCTTTGTCTTTTCAAGGTTTCTCTCCTGTCAAGCTCCGATGGAGACAGGAGCCTCTTGAGTTTCGACAGGAACAGAGCCAAGCTTCTGCTGCCCCATCTTCACCACACAGATGTCAGCACACTCAGTGTGTCCGCACCCCTCGCACTCTTCCTTTAGCATTATTGCTCTCAGCACTTGGTACTTCAGCTTCACGTGGATATCACAACTATGAAGTACTTACTGGTGGATTAATGTGTGAAATTATCTTAGTTCTCACAGTAGAAAATATATTAAAGCCCCACCCTAAACATTTCATCCTTTCCACTTGCTGCACCTTCCTTTATAGCTGAAATAATTTTCTCTGTCTATATGGAGATTTGTAAAGTTCTCCTAGACCTTGTGGTATGCAATTTTCTTAGCAAAACTTATAAAACCTTGCAGAGCTCAGCTCATGCAGAGATAGATTACAGTTTCTGAGTGTTTGTATTGACATAAAATATTGTCTTAACAGAGAGCTGAGCCCCCACCTGAAGGCTGTGTGATCCTGGGAAGCCTGGCACCAAGAGTCACCTGCACTGTGTGGCATGTTCCAGGGCTAACACAGGTGTGGTGGGGCCTCTATAGTCCTGCACTCAGGGATCCTTTAGTTTATAAAGAACATTCCTGCAAGCCCATGGCTGAGCTCACTGAGGAATAGAAATATGAGCAGAAGCTCAAGAAGACTCAGCTCATCAAAGCGGCCCTAGCAACAATGACATGGTCTGTGTTTGCAGACCCAGTGCTCAGTAAATTCACCAACATGATGATGAAAGACAGAAGTAAACTACTGGCCAGATCCCTCATAACCCAGACTCTGGAAGCCGTGAGAAGGAAACAGTTTGAGAAATACCATGCTGCTTCTGCAGAGGAACAAGCAACTATTGAACACAACCCCTAAATCATCTTCCACCAAGCACTGAAAAACTGTGAGACTGTGACTGGCCTCATACCCATCCTCAAGGGTGGCCATTTCTGCCAGGTTCTTGTGCCCCTACCTGACCAACGTCACCACTTCCTGGCAATGAAGCGGATGATCACTGAGTGCTGAGAGAATAAGCACTGGCAGGCACTGATGCTAGAAAGGTTGTCACATGAGCTGCTGCAAGGTTGTCACATGAGCTGCTGCAAGGTTTTCATAATCCCTGTGATGAAAGGAAGTAGGACATACACAAGATTCCTGATGCCTACCATGTCCTGGGCCCCTATCACTGGTGGTAGAGGAAAAGGAGAGGCTTTGAAAGGGGCTCAACGCTCTGTGTCCCACTGCAAAGAAATGTGTGTTAAGGATAGAACCTTTTTGATAAGGATGGAGATGCATGTTTGCTGTCCATTTATCATTTTTCACTGGAGCTAGAACTGGCTTTCTGTGCCCTGTCTCTTTGTAAAAAGGAAACCTAGAAATTTTCTCTAGGCAACTCAGGGCCTAATCTTCTCTTTCCTTGATGAAGTCGGACTTTTGGATGCAAAAGGAAGAAGCTATAGTTGCAGAAGATTTATTAGAAAACCCTCTCCCTGATACAGAAGTACCATCGATTAAAACTCATTGGAGGAAATAGGCTTCTCTGCACAGTGGTCTTTATAAAAATATAGAGAAACAAAAAGACCAAAGAGAGCTGAGTAGAAATGTACCACATATCTTAAGTCTAAAACATGATTTATGAGTTTTGTTAGAAATTTTTCATGATAACAATTGTTTATAAGAAACAATAAGAAATTGACTCAAGAATTATATGTGGAAGTTGTGGCAATATGACCTCTTATGACAGACACATGAAGAATGTTCCCTTTGGTCTACTGTAAGAGTACCAATCTCATCCATGATAAATCAAAAAAAAATAATGCTATTTAACACTATTCAAAATTCACACATAACTGTACAAAAAGCACACTCAAGTTTATGATATGAAAGGGGAAAATGCAGCATTCAATTAAGAAGTGGTGTTGTTCAGGGTTCGAATCTAATCATGAATGGAGGATATATCTCTAATAGCTACTTTGCTCTTTTTTCGGGCTTATGCCCAGCGATTTCCAGAACGTTCTGGCCTTCATTTTTGCTATCGAAGAGATCAACAGGAATCCTCATCTTTTACCAAACATTTCCTTGGGATATGAGTACCATAATTTACTATACAGATACTGGAGGATATTAGAGAGTTTCCTCATTTTATACCCAGGACAAAGTGGGACCCCTAACTATAGCTGTGGGACAGACGCTACGTCTATAGCGTTTCTAACAGCATCACCGTGGGCAATTTCTTCTCAAGTTGGACCATTTCTGGAACTCTACAAATTTCCACAGGTGAGGCTGGGTGGATAGGGAAGGATAAAATTATATGACATTGGGTGACAGTTTCAGGTGCACTTTCAAAGATGTGGAATGCATGGACTGCGTTTGTCACACAAAATATACAATCTCAAAGTACAGCTCACTGAGGTTTGTTGATTATTTACATTTTACTTATGTTCATGAGAAAGACTGGACAGATGAAATTAAAGATTTCTGAAATCTGTCTTCTCAGTTATTTGCTCAAACAGAACATTAGAATGTGAGATTATTAAATAGATGGTTATAATAATTTTTCCTTCTAGAATTCAGTGATATATCCATATTACAATCTGTATTTCAGCTACTTCATAATACTCTTCATGTGCAAAACTGAGTTTTACGTCAAGTTTCTTTGCATAACTTCCAATTTTCTTTTCCTTGTAGCTCACCTTTGGCACGTTCAATCCTGAGTTCAGTGACAGTGGCCAGTTTCCTTCTCTCCACCAGGTGGCCCCAAAGGAGAACTCTCTGGCTCTAGCCATGGTCTCCGTGATGCTTCATTTCAGCTGGACCTGGGTGGGACTGGTCATCATTGAAGGCCAGAATGGTTTCCAGTTCCTCTCAGATGTGAGGGGAGAGACGGACAGGAATGGAGTCTGTATAGCATTCGTGACACTGATCTCAAACCCTCTTGTATCATATCTCCAATTTATAAAACTGAATAATTTCCTGACTAGAGAAATATCACCAGAAAATGTGATCATTTATTATGATAATGATAGTCTGAATAACGTAAACCATCATCTGGGTCTCCATTTAGTGACGTGGAGAATCTGGGTTACGAATGCACAGTGGCATGCAGACCTGGCTGGCAGAAATTTCATCCTGGACTCATTCCATGGGATCCTCATTTTTTCACATTACAATAAGGAGATTTCTGGTTTTAATAAGTTTATCCAAACAGCGACCCCCTTCAAATATCCAGAAGACACATTCCTCACTCGGTACTGGTTCCAGAATTTCCACTGCTCATTCTCTGCCTCTGACTGTTCTCTGAAGGACTGCACTCCCAGCACCTCCCTGGCATCGCTGCCTTTGAATCGTTTCGAAACAGCCATGAGTGACGGGAGTTTCAACACCTACAATGCTGTGTATGCAGCGGCCCACGCCCTCCAGGAGATGCTTCTTGAACGTGCTCAATCACAACTAATAGAAAGTGGGGACTATATGGTGTTCTCTCCCTTGCAGGTAATGTGATTTTTTACTGTGAGGCAGGCCCTATTGTCACGGTTATGTTTTAAGATTTTCCACAAGTGCTGAAATCAATAAAGAAAATCATTGTAAAAATCCCAAAAGAGTCTTATTGATTTTTTTTTGTTTTTTTTTTGCAAAATATATTTATTGAGGGAAAGAAAGCTCCTATCCGAGAGAAGGACAGGAGGGGTCCCCAAGAGCATGGTCCCACTGATTTTATTGGTGAGATAAATTTTGACATGGAAATGAATGAAAACCATTGCATTGTTTCAGAAGCAAGTTAATGCTTTAGATACTTCAGGTTGTGAATAAATATACATTTTTCCCATGCAGTTTTAGAAAGGAAAATGGACTTCATGTATTTTTTTGTATACCTGAATGTGTTAAACACCACAGTGGATATTTTACCTACCATTGACATTCTACTCCACAAGCATGTCGGTGTTGATGATCGCAGTTTGCACGCAGATGTGGAAACACACAGAAACACAGGGCTTGGAAATGTTTGTCATGTGTGTACCCCACATACTTCCATGGGGTTTGTTGAAACTGCTTTTCAAACTAACTTGTTAGAAACATTATGGTAGTTTAACTCACTCTCTTCCATTCCGTGCCAGGGTGAAAGCTCCATTATGAAATAAGGATATCGAACATTAGAGACTTCCCCACCAAGGTTTTGTTTCCTAACATTCCTGTCCAGGTTATCACAGGATCATACTTCCGTTTCAGCTGCAGCCCTTTGTGAAGGATCTCCAGGTTAACACTCCTGCTGGAGAACAAGTCAATTTACATAAGCACAGTAAAGTGGATGCAAAGTATGATATTCTTCACTTTTGGAATTTTCCCGAAGGCCTGAGACTTAGGGTGAATGTTAGAGAGTATTCCCTGCTTGCGCCACTTGGGTAGCAGTTGACTTTGTCTGAGGAGATGATACAGTGGGCCATCGGAAGCACGGAGGTATGTTTCCAACAATCCTAATTTCAGTCAGTCACACAACTAAGATGTATTTTGTGGTATATTTTCTTCTCCATCCTTCATCAGAGGAGCTCATATATATCATTTAACAATTCCATTTCAAATTGAAAGAATTTCCTGTTTCCTTTTTTGATGGATTTTCATCATTTTTTCAAGAAGTAGATTTTTCAACCAGATTTTTGTCAATACATTTTAGCCATGAAATAAATATGACAGTGCGAAATTACTTGGCGTTATGCATTAATACAAAGTGTTTTTTATTCTGCTTGTGGATGGTGAAGTCACCAACATTAATCTGCTTGTCTTCAGAATCCTCGCTCAGTCTGCAGTGAGAGTTGCGCCCCTGGATTCAGGAAGTCCCCTCAGGAAGGAAAGGCAGCCTGTTGTTTTGACTGCACCCCTTGCTCTAGGAATGAGATTGCTAATGACACAGGTAAGAGTAACTCCTCTGGAGCAGTTATCCAGCTCATTTTGTCTCTAATCAATCTAATAAAAGCATAAAATCTTGAAAAGAAAAACAAAGGCAAATTTTTTCTTCCCTTATTTAGCAATTTAACTCTGTAACAATATAGTGTGATAAATCATTCCTTGCCCTGAACTGCATTTGAGTATGCTTTAAATTTTCTTTTGCTATGCAGGGGATGGGAAGCAGATATGCTCTACACTGTGTTGCATTCGCATCCATTTGCATTCTGTTATTTTTTAAAAAGTTCTCTGTAAATTGCCTTGTATGACCTATTATTTGTGGTCCTTGTAATATACATAGGCATGTGACAGCACACCTGCATTCTTTGCTTTAGTTTTCAAGATCCCCTGAGAGCATTTATGTTCCCAACTGCATGCCTACCATCCCAGTACTCTGGGAGGTTAAAGCACAATGACTTTGAGCCAGAAGCAAGTAGCCTGGTGGCAGATCCAGTGAATAGCTTGATGAGGCCTCATTGTAATGTTTCAGAAACCTGCTTCTCCATTGGAAAGCACTTGCGAGAAGGATACACTCAATAGTTGACCATAATTCAGAAAGAAAATGACAAGACAAAGTTTTTAGTGCTGACACAGAAAGTAAAAAGATAGGACCCAGGACATAGCTCATTGGCATAAGCACCTGCCTGTCAGGTGCAAGGCCCCCAGTTTGACCACTGGTACAGAGAAGAAGAAAAAGGAGAAGAAGAAGAAGAAGAAGAAGAAGAAGAAGAAGAAGAAGAAGAAGAAGAAGAAGAAGAAGAAGAAGAAGAAGAAGAAGAAGGAGGAGGAGGAGGAGGA
>NW_004524866.1:852622-856832 GCF_000260255.1 Octodon degus
TTTTTTGTGGAACCGGGATTGAACTCAGACTCTTGAGCTTGCTAGAGAAGCATTTATTCCACTGAGTCATCTCCCTGGCCCCTGCATTTAATTCTTTACTGAAGAAGTTATTAATTCAGGGATTTCTTTTTTCATTTCCAATCTGAGTTCCTCTATACCTTTCTGCAGCTGTTTCTTTATTTCAGAAGCTTGATTCATTGCTTTCAGCTGTGTGATTCCTAATTTGTTCTGTGTTAGTCTCCTCTGCGCTTGTTATGGGTGGGCTTGGGTTCTGAGATTGCACTTTGTTCCTTTTCGTCATTTTGTATAGCACTGTCTTCTGACCTCTGTTGTAGATCTTTATTGCAGTTATAACCGTAGCACGTACTGAAATTCAGGTGCAGATCTACAAAGTTTGGATTTATCCAGCTTTGCCTGCCTTGGGTGTGGCTTCTGTGCTCAGCTCCTTCCTTCCTGCTGCTGCCCTTGAGGGTGAACCTGTTGTGCCCCTATGGCAAGATGTTCTGCTCCTGCACTAGCTGGGTGGTTCTGTCCCCTACACTCTCTGTAGGGATTGTAGCTGCAGGGTTTCACCCCAGGCCTGTATGCCAGGCCTGAGCTGAGTCTGGAGGGGACAAGGTGGAGTAGGGTGGAGAGCCAGCTCTCCCACACACTCACAGGGCCTGGAATAGAACTGGATCAGGGGGTTCCTGGAATGGGGCAGAAATTCCTACTCTGTGGGCGGGGTGAGGGAGGTGCTGCTGAGTGGTGGGGAGTGTCCTAAGGGATTGGAAGAGGGTCTCACCCACGCTGTGCCTGTGCTGGAACCAGTAGGTCCTGCCAGCGCAGGGTAGCTGAAGGTTCTCCCACACACTTACAGGGCCTAGGTTAGGACTCTCCTTGTCCATTTTAATTGAGGCAAACTTATGTTCTCATCTTTTATTTCCCCTCATTGTCAATGTGGCTCCAAGTTATTACATTCTAATAACAGTTTTGCCTTTGTCAACTAAACCTAATTTACCTGGGTAATGGGATTTATACATGTCAAGAATATATCTGAATTATATAAAAGACTTTCTCCATTCTCTATATAAATAGCTTGAGTTTTGTACATTAAAAAACATATGCACACATGCATGCATTGTAAAAAATATATGTGATTTAGCTGAATTAAATGATAAATCTATCAATTAGCTACCTATGTATTCATCTAGATCATCATTTATATCTATCAATAATCTGCAATTTGTGTCAGGTTAGAGATGCTGTTGTTGATCTCATCCTACTATTGATACTTGTTGATCTTATTGATCTGTGAAATAAGAGTTATAAAATTTAAAAATGCTAGAATTTCTCTTCAACATATGACACTATACAATTATAAATGCTTTTGGTAGTCATTAATTACCTTTGCCTTTTTAAATTGTGTTTTTCTTAACTTATTTACTTAAATAATAGGTAAATATGAGTGCAGTGGAATTTTGTTTATATTTTTCAGTTGTACAGGAACCACTGTTATAAGACTAGGTTCAAACCTGTCTGATAGACTCTCCAGTGATAAATGGAAATCTTAATAAACTTTCATTTCTTTCCTTTTCTTTCCAATTGACATTATCTAGGTAAAACTCAAAAAAATTTTATTCCTATTAGATTAAATTTTCTCTTAGGTCTTGCAGGCAGTTTGTTTTGAGTAATGTTTAAGGTCACATTAGCAAAGAGTTTTTAATCAATTGTTTTATTTTTTTCTTTATTCCCAGTTATTTATGGAAGTATTTGGGTTGGGGTACCAGTTACTGAAGGAAAGAATTATATACTCTTGGATAAATTTATAGTCATGAAAAAGTAAATACACACTCTCAATAGCATGTCAGTTGACATGAAGCCGACATTAGTAATTTTTATGGAAGGGGCTGGGGAGATGGCTTAGTAGGATAAGCGCTTGACTGGCAAACACAAGGATCTGAGTTCAAACCACGGTTCTGCCAAAAAGATAAATAAATAAATAAATAAATAAATAAATAAATAATTTCTGTGGAAGAAAAAGACTAAAGACCCTAAATTCACATTATATTGCAATGGCCCAAGAAGTAGCTTAATACGTACTAAAGTCCATAACTTTTATTACTGATAACAACACAATAGAACATTAAAATCATAGTGGATTTAGATATTTCATTTCTCAATATTTAAACTTAACAATATGAAAATTAAAAAGACTTGTAAACTATGCCAGAAATAAAAATTCACAATGAATATTAACCAGAAAAAAATCTTCAAAATAACAAATTTGCAAAGAACAATGTAGATTTTCTAAAATTGCAACTTTCATAAATAGTTTATATTGGATGATAGAAAATGGAAAACTTGGGCAGGGAGATAGTTCAACGGCATAAATGCCTACATGTCAAATGTAAGTCCCGAGTTTGATTGCTGGTACCTCAAAAATAAAAACAAAAAAGAGAATGGAAGACTTAGTTTTAATTTTGAAGGAAACAAAGATCAGTACCATACCACACCAAAGCCAAACAAGTAAAGAAACACCTAACATACTCAAACATATCAAAGACATGAATGAAGGATATAAAATTGAGGAAAAATCTGAAATAAAATAGGTGTACAACATAAAGGTAACTGAAAGTTGCAAAATCCATTAATTTTAAAAAGTCCAAGAAATGTATCCAGTTTGACAGTTCTATTAAGTTCTATCACAGTAGTAAACTAGAAGTATGAAACATAGCAACACAATGACATACGTGTAGCCCTGTATGTATCAGCACAATTTGCAAACTAAATCTTGAGAAAACCCCAAATTCCCATCAAAAGAGGAAAGCATGAAGCTGTAATATTTTGTATAATAGAGTACTACTTCTACTCAACTATAAGAAAAATAAACTCAAGGCTTTTGCAGGTAAATGGATGCAACTACAGACCATATGTATAAGTGAAATAAATCAAACTCATCTGTGTGAACATCACATTGTCTCCCCAGTGGAAGAACTTGAAAAGTAAATAAAACCCAAAATCTACACTAGATATTGTGAAAGTGAAAGAAATTTTTCAGAAACAATACAATTCAGAAAGAATACCTGGAATTTGTGAAAGTAGAAAAGGACGAAAAGGAAAGAAAAAAATACATATATACAAAAGCTAGGCAAGATACTTATACTCCTGATTTCTATTCATTGATTGAAAAAGCTTGTGCTAATAATGTTTCTTCACTTGTATATGCCTGTGTCTTGTACTCTAAGTACCTATTTGATGATAACAATACACAACATATTAGCCACTGCGAATCTCTTACCTTGTTTTGAAATTCTGTTATTGTTTATTCTATTTAAAATAAAATAAAAGCCAAGGAAAGAGAAAACATAGAATTTACCCAAGGATATATTAGAATAATAAAAGTAAATAAATATGGATATTTAAAAATCAGCAATAGAGAGTGCAGGCCCAGCGAATGAGTGATACAACCCGGGGCCTGGCGGGATCCTGAATAGACTCGGAGTGCAGGCGCAGCACGGAACCCTTCAGCAGAACTCCCTGCAAAGAGGCTAGAAGCAAGACCCACCCAGCTGATTCAGGAGCAGAACATCTTGCCAGAGTGACACTAAGGGCTCATCTCTAATATCTGCAGCAGAAAAAAGTGGAGCACAGCAGCCAGATCCAAACAATACCCACCTAAAGGAATCTGAACTTCATAGATCTGGGCCTGGTGCTAAGGTAATAACTCCATCTAAGCTCTACACCAAAGGTCAGAAGACAGTGGTATACAAAATGACAAAGAGAAGGAAAAAAATGAAGTCTCAGGCCCCAAGTTCACCCAGTACAAATGCAGAAGACACTAACACTGAGGAAACGGGAAATCACACACCAGAAATCTTGGAAATAATAGCGTTGACAGTAAAGAATCAACTGCAGAAAGGTATAGAAGAAATCAGATCAGAAATAATTTCGGAACTAAAAAACTGTAGTGGTAACTCTAATCAAAGAAGTACTAAGTGCTTCTAAAGAATACACTGATAAAAAGAATAGAGGAGAATATAAAAATGATGGAACCCCTGAATAAACAATTTAGGAAAGAAATAGAATGTATGAGACAGGTTCAAAGTGATATACAGGAAATTAAAACCTCAATTACAAGCTGGCAAAACCGTTTGCATGAAAGTGAAAATAGACTTTCTGACCTGAAAGACACCATTGCAGCTAGTGAAAAAATAAGAAATGATCTCTT
>NW_004524866.1:858109-870656 GCF_000260255.1 Octodon degus
GAAGAAGAAGAAGAAGAAGAAGAAGAAGAAGAAGAAGAAGAAGGGGAAGGGGAAGAGGAAGAGGAAGAGGAAGGGGAAGGGGAAG
Source organism: Octodon degus (assembly GCF_000260255.1). Taxonomy (NCBI): domain Eukaryota; kingdom Metazoa; phylum Chordata; class Mammalia; order Rodentia; family Octodontidae; genus Octodon; species Octodon degus. The sequence continues at coordinate 858,195 of NW_004524866.1, forward strand.
AGGAGGAGGAAGGGGAAGAGGAGGAGGAGGAAGGGGAAGAGGAGGAGGAGGAAGGGGAAGAGGAGGAGGAGGAAGAGGAGGAGGAGGAGGAACAAATGAAGAGTTGAGGGCCTTTGGAAAATGAGGATACATTTTGTGAAAAATATAATAGGCATGTGTCTTTCTCTGTAATAAGACAAAAAAAAATGTCATGAGTCATACCTTTCAATCACCCATTGCATCCCTTTTTTGTTTAGTTCCATCATTTGAATATTGTAGGTGTGCTAACTGAGCAAAATATTCTAAAAGAGTCCAGTAGTCCATAATAGTATTGGGTCTTCCACTTGACTGGTAGTGTCAGAAATTGTTGACCTGAGTCCCCCACAGCTCAACATAACAGCATGGCTTTACTTCTTATATTTTGTTTTATATTTTTCTGCTGGATGGTTAAGACCAAGATAAAGCAAGACCTATGCAACAAGAGTTGAAGCTTTTGGATTTGATAAGGTCAGTCAAAACCCATATGGATTTTTCTTGAGTTTCTGCACCTCAGATTGTAGATCATTTGTCAGTGTAAGACATGTGGATGAGTCACAGACATTACTTGGCCAATATGCTCTCTGTAAAAGCCTCAGAAAATGTTTTCTGTCCATATGACTCTCCTTAGGCACACACTACTTCATCAATCACTTTCCTCTTTGGTCCCATAATTTCCTTGATCAGATAATTTGGGACACTACTGAGTTACATGACATTACAGTACAAGTTCTCATATATCTTGAGTCTTAATTGACCTTGTAAGCCTAGGGCCAAATGTTGGCTTTCCTTGTGGCCCTCCTTTTTCTCTAACTTTGACCTGCAAACTTAGTTAGTCAACCCTCCAGAAGAGAAGCCTATTGTTATTACCTACAACCTAGGCTGTTAAGCTTAACCTCACTATCTGTCTGAACATTCAACATCTTAGGCATAACATGGAACAGGTATTTTATATCAAGTACTGATGTGCTGAACGTTAAGTCCCTAGAGAATATGATGAAAAACATTTAAAAAATTAAAACATATTTTAATAATAGGTATAAAGGATTATGTAATTCTTATGTTTACACATAAGCACAAAAGTCTAACAGTATACAACATTTCAGCAGGACAGTGCCACAACATTTCTTTTCCTGTCTCCTGCCGTCATTCACCACCCCCTTCTTTTTGAACAGTCATCTATCCGAGAGACAGCATGGCAGCAACTAGCATGTCATGACAAGCAGACTGTATTCAGAAGATTGAATGGCAGGCACTCAAAGCAAGAATCTAATATTACAAATTGCCATTTTCAGTGCAATTGCTTAGTTCACAGGTGTCTGTATACATACTTAATCAGGGTGAGAATCATTACAATTAAATGCTAGATTCAAAAATTTTCTGAATATTCTCAGGATCATTGCCTCACCCATTTTCTACATATAACTGTATGGCTTGCCACTGTCAGGTTTCCTAGCTCTTCTCCTTGCTCTCTTTTCATTGTCTAGTCCGCAAGTACTTGCTTTCCTTTTAGTTATATTGTACCTTTCTATTTGTATTTCTTCTTTTGAGTTCTTATACTAGGGAAATTGTACAACATTTGCACATGTGTATCTGGTTTATTTCACTTATGAGTATATGTTCAAGTGGCATCAACTTCAATAAAAAGTCTTCGAGTTTATCATTCTGAACACCTGTGTAATACTCCATTGTGTAAAAATACCACAACTTTTTCATGCATTTCTCAGGTGATGGGCATGTTGGTTGTTTCCAAGATTTGTCGATCACAAATTCTGCTGCTATAAACATAGGCACACATGTATCACTATGATGTGATGTTTTCAGATCCTCCAGGAAATTCCCAGTTTAGGAATACCTGGATTAAATGGGATTTCTAGTCCAAATTTTCTAAGGAGTCTCCACACTGATTTCCATAATGGTTGCACCAGTCTACATTCCTACCAGCAGTGGACAAGGGTATCTTTTTCCCCACAGCCTGTCCAACATTTGTTGTTGGTTGATTTCTTTATGATAGCCATTCTCTCTGGGGTGAGATAATATCACAATGTTGTTATAATTTGCACGTCATGGATGGCTAGTGATGTGGAACATTTTGTCATGTTTATTCGCTTCTTTAATTTCATCCTCTGAGAAGTGTGTGTTCATTTGAGATGCCCATTTCTGGGCTGGGTCTTTCAATTTTGGGACTTAGTGTTTTTTAGTTCTTTATCAATTCTAGAGAGCAGACCATTGTCTGAGTACTTATTTATCATGACTTTTCCAAATTTGTGGTTTGTCTTTTCACTTTGTTGGTAATTTCTTTTGACATGCAAAAACTTCTGATCAAGGAGATTATGGGGCCAAGGAGGAAAGTGATCAATAATGTAGAGTGTGCCTAAGGAGAGTCACATGGAGAGAAAACATTCTCTCAGGCTTTCACAGAGAGCACATCGGCCAAGCAATGGCCGTAACTCATCCACATGGCTGACACTGACAAAGGTTCTACAATCTGAGGTACACGATCTCAGGATAAATCCGGAGGGGATTTCACTGACCTTATCAGACCCAAAAGCTACAACTCTTGTTGCATAGGTCCTGCTTTACCTTGTTCTTAATGATACAGCAGAAAAGTATAAAAGCAAAATATAAGAAGTAAAGCCATGCTGTTATGCTGAGCTGTAGGGGACTCAGGTCAACAATTTCTGACATTGCCAGTCAAGCAGAAGACCCAATATTATTGTGGGCTACTGGACTCTTTTAGAATATTTTGCTGAGTTTACACACCTATAATATTCAAATAAAGGAACTTAACAAAAAAAGGTATACAGATGAATGTCCATTTTGTATCTGTGTCTTCAAAGTGGTTAGGATAGATGTATAGCTACATTCTCTTAATGAATAGAGGGATTTGTTCTAATGGTGTTTGTAAAAATGATATCATGTCTTCATCTTGTATAGCAATTAACCACTAGGATTAATGTATGCAATGTGTTAATTATTGAAACTGTCCTACCGATTTGATTTGAAACTGTCTCATTGCTATTTGTTTATCAATAAAATTATGGGGAAAAAACCTTCTCAATAAGAGCAGGTCCCAGTTGTTAATTCTTTCAACTGTTTCCCGTGCAATTTGATTTTTGTTCATGAACACTTTGCCTACCCCTATGTCTTCAACAATTCCTTCTACTTTCTCTTGCTGGAGATTTAGTGTTTCTCTTTTAATGTTTAGATTTTAATCCATTTTAACTTTAGCTTAGTGTTTCGTGATAGACTTCAGTTAAGTTTTAGTTTTTAGCATGTAGAGATACAGTTTTTCCAGCACCATTTGAAAAAGATGCTGACTTTCTTCAAGTGAGTATGTTTGACCCCTTTGCCAAACATAAGTAGGCTGAGTGTGTTTGTAGAGGCTTCAGTGTGTTTGCTATCTGTGTAGAGGAATAATATTGACTTTTGGGTATTACCTTTGCATCCTGCTATGCTACTGAATTTCTGTATTAATTATAATAGCTTCCTGGTGGAATGTTTGGGGTCTTCCAAGTAAATATCATGTCATCTGCAAATAATGATAATTTAACTTCTTCTTTACCTAGTCTTTTATTTATTCTTTTATTTCTTTCTCTTGTCTAATGTCTGTAGATAATGATTCCAGAATTATATTGAATAGAGGAAGTCCTTGTCTTGTACCAGATCAAAGAGTAAAAGGTTTCAGGTTTTCCCCCTTTAGAATTATGTTAGCCATTGGGTTTTTATAAATGGGTTTTACCAGATTGAAGCAGAGGTTTTTACCAGATTGAAGCCAGCTATTTCAATTTTCTGTAGGACTTTGAACATGAATGAGTGTTGGACTTTGTCAAAAGCCTTTTCTGCATCATTTGAGACGATCACGTGGTTTTTATTTAGTTTTCGCTCTATTGTTATAGTGTATTACATTCGTAGATTTTCCAATATTGAACCATCTTTGCCTCTCTGGGATGAATCTTACCTGGTCATGGTGTATAATCTTCTTTATGATTTGCTATATTCAATTTGTTAGGATTTTATTGAGGATTTTTACATTTATGTTCATGAGGGAGATTTGCCTGGAGTTCTCTTTCTTTGTTGCGTTTTTCCCTGGTTTTGGAATCAGTATAATACTCGCATCCTGGAATGATTTTGGGAGGATAAGTTCCTCTTAAATTTCATTGAAGAGTTTGAATATAGGGACTACATCTTCTGTGAATTTCTTTTAAAATTCAGCTGGGAATCCACCAGACCTGGACTTTTCTTTGTCGTAGGTTTTTCATTATGTCTCGTATTTCATTGGCTGTTATTGGGCTATTGAGAGTGGTTATATCTTGTCGATTCATTTGTGGTAATTTGTAACTTTCTTGTAATCTGTCCATTCCTTTTTTGTCTTCTATTCTGTGAGAGTAAAGATTCTGAAAGTAGCTATTGATAATATTCTGAATTTCCACTGGGTCTGTGGTAATTATACCCTTTTCATTCCTTATTGCTTGTATTTTATTTTTTTCTTTCCTCTTTTTGATGAGATTAGCTAGGGGCTTATCAATTTTATTTAATCTTTCAAACAACCAACTTTTTGTTTCATTAATTCTTTGAACAGTTTTCTTAGTCTCAATTGAATTAATTTCTGCTCTAATCTTTATAACTCCTTCCCGTCTTTAGGCTGTGGTTTGCTTTGTTCTTTCTTTTCTAGTTGTTGAAGGTGCAGCATCAAGGCATTTATCTATTTACATTCTGTTTTAATAATGTGTAAATTCACAGCTATGAATTTTCCTCTGAGAACTATCATCATATCCCATAAATTTCAATAAGTTGTTCTTGAAACCCTATCTGAAAAAACAATACAGTAAAAGAATTTATAACTGCTTCTAAAGAAAACATTGATAAAAAAAATACAGTAGATTATGAATTCTAGATTGGGTTTCCTCCCTATGTTTCTGTAGTTGCTTCTTTACTTCAGATGCTATGAGTTCAGAGAATTCTTTTTTTTATTTCAGAAAATAATTCTTTGAGAGTCTTTATAATTTTCTACTGTTGCTTATTTACTATTGACGCTAGTAATTCATACATTTCAGCTGAGCTAGTGTTCTCTGCACTTGTTCTGGGTGGGCATTAGGTTTCCACCTTATGTTTCTGCATTTGATTATTTACTAAAGATGATGTTAATTCAGGGATTTTTTTTTTCATTTCCAATTTGACTTCCTCTATACCTTTCTGCAGTTGTGTATTTCAGAAGCTGTTGATTCATTGATTTCAGCTGTGTTGTTCATTATTTGTTCTGTGTTATTGTCCTCTGCAATTGTTATGGGTGGGCTTGGGGTCTCAGATTGCATTTTGCTCCTTCTCATTTTCATTTTGTGTAGCACTGTCTTCTGATCTTTGTTGTAGTGCTTTGGTGCAGTTATAATCTTAGCACCTACTGAAATTCAAATGCAGATCCACAACGTTTGTATTTATCCTGCTGTGCCTGGCTTTGGTCTGGCTGTTCTGCTCAGCTCCTTCCTGCTACTGACCTTGGGAGTGATCTTGTTGCTCCCCTCTAGCAAGATGTTCTGCTCCTGTACTAGCAGGGTGGTTTGTTCCTATTCTTTCTGCAAGGATTGCAGCTGCAGAGTATCACCCCAGGCATGTATGCCAGGCCTGAGCTGAGTCTGAAGGGAACAAGGTGGAGTAGGGGGGAGAGGAAGCTCTCCCACACATTCATCGGGCCTGGGCTAGGACTGGATCTGGGGCTCCCCAGAATGTGACAGAAATTCACACTGGTTGGGTGGGTGGGGAGAGGTGCTGTGGAGTGTTTGGGGGGTTCCACGGGGGTGGAAGATGATCTGAATCACTCTGCTCTTGAGATGGGACTGGCAGGTCCCCCTGGCACAGGGTAGCAGGAAGCTCTCCCACACACTCACTGGGCCTGGGCTAGGACTGGATCTCTATTGAGGATCTTTTGGTGTTTAAAACTAAAGAATGACAATAACAAATTTTACTAAATTAAAAATTGGATAAATTTGCATTAATTCTACAAAAATATTTCTTGAACACAAGGCAGGAATTATATCTTGTCGTTTCATGTGGAAAACGAGAACAAGAAAAAAAAAATTGTTGTTACAGCGATTTCTGAAAAAGGAAAACCAGTAACAGCAGTTCCAAAAGTGTTGCTCTCTTATAAGCTTCATGCTTTTTGAAACTACAGAGCTCTCTAATGCTTCATGGCTCTGCAGTCCCTTTCTGAGCCCTATAACTATGACAGCATAACCAAATATTCAGAATGTCTGAATGTTCCAATCTCCATGGCCACTAATCTGGTCTCTTAAGGAGGGAACCTTAATCTCTCCCTCTAACTGATTATCTCACCCATTGAGCTGATCAGGGCAGGGCCAGGCTGTCCTGCCCTGTCTTTGTACCTCATGGTTATGCATCTGATAAGAGCCCTAGGCCACCAGCACTCAGCACCTGGCTCTTCTGATGGGGAGAGACCTGGCCAGGACCCCCGGTGTAAAATAAAGGTGCTCATGGCCTCCAGACATCCTTGGTGTTGTCTCTTTCCTAGACTCAGTTTTGCTACAATACTTCCACTTTGCAATACACAGAAAGACATAGCTAGTGTAGTATTTTCTCTTCTATTTTTAAAAAATATACTTAGTACAGAGTCTACAATATTTAGTACAGTTCTTACTACACAGATTCAATTCATAATGATTCTCCTCTTTTCAGTATCCCAAGTGCTGGGATTACAGGTACATGCCACCATGACCAGTCTCATTCCCCATTTCACTGTGCCTTGGTGGTGGGGCTAGCATAGCATGCACGTCCCTGCACTTGCCTAAGTAGTTGCTTTATTTGCCTGAGTTATAAGACCAACCCACTAGTACAGTTTTTTCAGCAAAAAAAATAGAAGTAAAACTGTTCTCAGAAAAGATTTTCTATGAATGTATCATTTTTTAATGTTAGATATGTGTACATATAAAATACTAATGAATGCACAAATATATAAACTTCTGATTGAATGAATTCTGTCAAAATACTCCTAAAATTTACTGGTGTAACATTCAAAGATGAAACTTAGGCATCAATTTTTGTTCCATTTTAAAATATGAAACACTGATAAATTCCTTAAGTGTTTGGAAACATATTAGTAATAAAATAAAGGGAAAAAATAACAAAAGTAAAACTTAAATAAGTGATTAATGAAATGTGTTCACAGATGGAAGATTCATTGAAGAAGAATCACTGTTTACAAAATTGATACAGTGACACTAGGTAATTTCACTCAAAATTCAATTATGACTAGGTGTAAATGACGACCTTTTATGCGGAGACAGTTCATATACATCCTGAAATGAAATGCTACTGAAATCATCTGATTCATTAAAGTTATGAGACTATGGCACTTTTGTATAACTGCCTGAAGATTGAACGAGAAATTGCAACAACACAGATATTACATTTGAGAGAAACATTCTGCTTTGTGAAAAGAGTGAAGTGAATTTATGATTGTAGCAGACTAATAAACAAAATAAAGTGTTGTCTATGGAATCACACATAATGTGCTCAGAGCCTATCTGAAACCTCAGCAGACTAAAGCACCTACTTAGGCAGAGCACAGCAGCCAGGGTTTCATCCTCAACTTCGGTGCTAGCCCTGCCCCCAGGGAGCACTGAGATGGAGACTGAGATTTGACATGGTGATGCGCACCTGTAATCACAGCACTTATGAGGCTGAAAACATCAGAGAGCTTATTAGATTGCTCTACGTTTGAGACCCTATAGACCCTCTACACTCTGTCCTAAACACACAAAAAGAACCAAGATAAAACAAATAAAAGAATAAGGTGGACAGTATCAAGGAGTAATTGCTTCTTATACAATATTTTTATGTAGCCATAAAAACGGTAAAAATTTTCCTCAACTATGAGAATTTTGGGGTAAAGCAATGGATAAGAAGAAAAATTTGAAATTTCAGTGTTGATAATTCTAATTTCTCACTAGACATGGAACAGTGTGTGAGGTGTCCAGATCATCAGTATGCCAACATTCAGAGAAATCACTGCCTCCAAAAAACTGTCACTTTTCTGGCTTATGAAGACACATTGGGAAAGGCTCTGGCTGGCACTGCACTGAGTCTCTCTGTTCTCAAAGCTGTAGTATTTGGGCTCTTTGTGAAGCACAGAGACAATCCCATCATCAAGGCCAACAACAGGGCTCTCAGCTACACCCTGCTCATCTCCCTCACCTGCTGTTTCCTCTGCTCCTTGCTCTTCATCAGCCGTCCCAACACAGCCACCTGCATCCTGCAGCAGACCATGTTTGGCACTGTGTTCACTGTGGCTGTTTCTACTGTCTTGGCCAAGACAATGACTGTGGTGCTGGCCTTTAAAGTTACTTCTCCAGGGAGAAGGATGAGGCAGTTGCTGGTATCAGGAGCTCCAAACTTCATCATCCCCATCTGCTCCCTGATCCAACTCACTCTCTGTGGAGTCTGAATGGGGACAAATCCACCCTACATTGACACAGACTCATACTTTGAACATGACCACATCATCATTGTGTGCAAGAAGGGCTCCTTCACTGCCTTCTTCTATGTCCAGGGATACCTGGGCCTGTTGGCTTTGGTGAACTTCATTGTGGCTTTCCTAGCCAGGAACCTGACTGATACATTCAATGAAGCCAAGTTCCTGACGTTCAGCATGCTGGTGTTCTGCAGCGTGTGGGTCACCTTCCTGCCCGTGTGCCACAGCAGGAAGTGGAAGGCCATGGTGGCCATGGAGGTCTTCTCCATCTTGGCCTCCAGTGCAGGGTTGCTAGGCTGCATTTTTGCCCCAGTGCTACATTATTTTGTTAAGTCAGGAGAGAAATTCTCTGCATGGGTTTAGAGATAAACCACATTTGCACAGTAAAAAACCTTTATAAGTTTAAAAAATAGATGTTTCAGTAGAATAAGCACTTGCCCAGCCACTGCAATCGCCTGAGTTCAATTCCCAGTTCTGCCCCTGCAAAAAATAATAAAAATAAAAAATATATATGTTTTTCTCTAAAATCCATAATAGCTCAGGTAGAACATGCACTACTATTTTCAGTTACATGTTTCATTACAGCATGAGATTTACTTCAATTATCAGTGGATTCATTTTTTTTCTCTAGCTTTAAAGTTGCTAGGTATAAGAAAAATTTACATCTCCCATTGAATCTTATTTTGAGAAAAACTTTTGTTCATGCCAGAAAATCTATACTAAATCCTTATATTTAATCTTAACTTTGGTTTAATTCTCCCTTTGTTTTATTTATTATGTATTTTTCAATGTATTTTGTGCAGGTTTTCACTATGCTGGTCAGACTCATAGTGATCTTCCATTCTGCACCCTGGCCTGTGCTGGGAAGACAGGTGGACCCCACCATGCTGAGACTTAATAGTGGCTTCAGAGGACCTTGGGCAGGCTGGTGTGGCATACAGCGGCAGGGAATGGACCTGGTTCCTGCATTTGCTTAAGTAGTCACTTAGTCCACTGAGCTATCTCCCTCTTATGGCATGCACCAATTGACCTTCTCAATCATTTGTGCTCAGACCCAGTCCTAACCCAGGTCCAGTGAGTGTGTGGGAGAGCTTCCTGCTAACCTGCGCTGGCAGGACCAGTCCCAACCCATGCGCGGCTTGGGCCGGTCCCTCTCCAACCCCATTGGGCTACCCCCCACCACTCTGCAGTACCTCCCTGACCCCTCCCGCCGAGTAGGAATTTTGTTGCATTCTGGGAAACCCCAGACCCATTCGTAGCCCAGGTCCTGTAAGTGTGTGGGAGAGATTCCACTTCCCCCTACTTCACCTTGCCCCCTACAGGCACACCTCAGGCCTGACATATACGCCTGGGTTATAACCCTGCAGCTGCAATCCCTGCAAAGAGTGTAGTGTATAGATCCACCCAGCTAGTCCAGGAGCAGAACATCTTGCCACAGGGGCAAAACAGGCTCACCCTCAAGGGCACCAGTGGGAAGAAACTGAGCACAGCAGCCAGAACCAAGTCAGACGCAGCAGGATAAGTCCAAACTTTGTAGAGCTGCACCTGAACTTCAGTACGTGCGAAGGTTGTAATTACAGCAAAGATCTACAACAAAGGTCAGAAGACAGGGCTACACAAAATGACGAGAAGGAACAAAATGCAACCTGAGAACCCAAGCCCACCCATAACAAGTGCAGAGGACACTAACACAGAAAAAATTGGAAATCACACAGCTGAAAGCAAAGAATCAATGGCTTCTGAAATAAAGAAACAGCTGCAGAAAGATATAGAAGGCCTCAGATTGGAAATAAAAAAAAGAAATTCCTGAATTAATAGCATCTGCACTAAAGAATCAAATGCAGAAACATATGGAAGAAACGCAGTACCCACCCAGAACAAGTGCAGAGGACACTAGCTCGGCTCAAATGTATGAATTAATAGCGTCAATAGTAAATAAGCAAAAGCAGAAAGATATAGAGGAAATAAAAGTGCAATTCTTATCTGAAATAAAAAAAGAACTCTCAGAACTCATAGCACATGAAGTAAAACAGTAACTGCAGAAACATAGGCGGGAAACCCAATCTGAAAAAAAACACTGCAATAAAATTATTTCTAACTGCTTCAAAATAAGATATTGATAAAAAATAGAGGAGATTAGAAAAATGACGGACTCTCTGAATGAGCAATACAGGAAAGAAATAGATCGCATGAAGCAGAGTCAAAGAGATATAGAGGAAATTAAACTCTCAATCACAAGCTTGAAAAGCCATTTAAATGAATGTGAAGACAGAGTTTCAGATTTGAAGATACTGGTGTAGCTAGTGAAAAGATAAGAAAGGATCTCTTAAAAACAATGAGGATGCAGGAAAGAATAATCCATCACCTACAAGATGATGCAAAGATGAACAATGTGAGACTAATAGGCATCAATGAGAAAGAAGGAATCAAAACAAATGACATTAAAAAAATATGGGCAGAAGTAATAGCAGAAAACTTACCAAATATGAGGAAACAATCTGACATTCATGTAACTGAAGCACACAGAATGCCAAAGAATCTCAACAAAATGAAAAACACACCGAGACATATAACAGAGAAGATCCCAGAAATTCAGCCCAAGAATAATCTACTGAAAGCCGTTAGAGAAAAGAAGCAGATCACATTCAAAGGAAAACCCATCAGAATTACAACCGACTTCTCTTCACAAACCATGCAGGCAAGAAGAGCATGGAGCACAATACTTCAGGTCCTCTATGAAAACAAATTCCAGCCCAGACTACTATACCCTGCTAAACTCTCTTTCAAGTTTGATGGAGAAGTAAAATGCTTCCATGACAAAGAATAGCCAAAAAATTTCGCGATGACAAAGCCAACCTTACACAGGCTACTGAAAGATGTTCTACAGGGGGACCAAAACGATCAGAACTCCACAAATGAGATCAGAAGCAACCAACTAAATGGGGTAAGCAATTAAACACAGGAGAAAAAGGAGTAAATGATAGCAGGTAAATAACATGGCAAACTTAAGTCAATACATCTCAATTCTAACCATCCAGGTAAATGGACTCAATTCACCAATTAAGAGAAATAGACTGGCACAGTGGATTAGGAAATATTACCAATAATATGTTGTATAAAAGAAACACATTTAACTCATAAAGACATTCATAGGCTGAAAGTCAAAGGATGGAACAAAGTACTACATGACCGAGCACCTCAGAAAAAAGTAGGGGTAGCAATTCTATTCTCAGACAGTCTCAATTTCAAACTAACAATGATCAAGCAAAATAAAAAGGCTACTATATACTGATTAGGGGAAAAATTCAATAAGAAGAGGTAACACTCATAAATATGTATGCACCAAACATGGAAGCACCCAACTATATGAAGGAAATCCTAATGGGCATGAAAAAATCTAATATCCAATACCATAATTTTAGCAGGAGTTCTTAACACCCCCTTATCTCCAAAAGATAGGTCAACCAGACAAAAACTTAGCAAAGAAATAACAGAACTGAACCAGAGCTTGAAACAAATGGACTTGGTGGACATATAAAGAGTGTTCCACCCAAACACAACTGAATACACATTTTTCTCAGTTTCACATGGGTCATTTTCTAAAATAGACCACATAATGGTCCATAGGTCATGCTTAAGTATGTGCAAGAAAACAGAAATTATTCCATTCACATTATCTGACCACAGTGCAATGAAACTGAAAATAAATAAAAAAAGAAAACAGAAAAAAACTTTAAATACATGGAAATTAAATGACACCCTACTCAGCAACCAATGGGTCACGGATGAAAATTAAACAAGAAATTCAACAATAGCTACAATTCAATGAAAATTCAAGCACAACTTATCGTAATTTATGGGATACAATGAAAGCAGTTCTCAGAGGGAAATTCATAGCTGTGAACTCACACATTAGGAAAACAGAACGGGAGCAAATAAACACCCTAATGCTGCACCTTCAA
>NW_004524866.1:873677-882941 GCF_000260255.1 Octodon degus
TAGGTGGATGTTCAAGAAGAAGGGGGTGGTGAATGAAAGCAAGAGACAGGAAAAGGAATATTGTGGGAGGGCCCTGCTTCAAGGTTGTCATTGGTGAGATTTTTGGACTTATGTGCAAACATGAGAAGTATATAATGCTTTATCTTATTTTTAAATATAATCTAATTTTTAAATGTTTTTTATCATACTATGTCGGGACTCAGTTCAACATATCTATACTTGTTGAAAAATACGTCTTCCATTTTATGCCTAAGATATTTGAAATGCAGTGAGATAGTGAGGCTAAGCTTAACAGCCTAAATTGTTTGATAATAACGTTAAGCTTGTCTTCTGGATGGTTAACAATCTAAGTTTGCATACCAAAATTAGAGAAAAAGGAGGGCTACAAGGAAAGCCAACATTTTGGCCCTAACTTTCTAAGGTCAATTAAGACTCAGGACATATGAGAATTTGTACTGTAAAGTCATGTACCTCAGTAGTGTCCCAAATTTTCTGATCAAGAAGATTATGGGGCCAAAGAGAAAAGTGATCGATGACGTAGAGTGTGCCTAAGGAGAGTCACATGGGTAGAAAACACTCTCTCAGGCCTTCACAGAGAGCACATTGGCCAAGCAATGGCCGTGACTCATCCACATGGCTGCACTGACAAAGGTTCTACAATCTCAGGTACAGGATCTCAGGATAAATCCTGAGGGCATTTCACTGACCTTCTCAGACCAAATAGCTATAACTCTTGTTGCACAGGTCCTGCTTTACCTTGGTCTTAATCATCCAGTAGAAAATTATGAAGACGAAATATTGGAAGTAAAGCCATGCTGTTGTGTTGAGCTGTGGGGTACTCAGGTCAATAATTTCTGACATTGCCAGTTAAACAGAAGACCCAATGCTATTATGGGCTACTGGACTCTTTTAGAATATTTTTCTGAGTTTACACACCTATAATATTCAATAACGGAAGTTAGAAAAAATGGGGTAGACAGATGAATGTCCATTTTGTATCTGTGTATTCAAAATGGTTAGAATAGGTATATAGTTGCATTCTCTTATTGAATAGAATGATTTGTTCTAATGGTGTTTGTAAATAGGATCTCAAGTCTGCATCTTGTACAGCAATTAACCACTAAGAAGAATATGTGCAGTGTTTTATTTGTTGAATCTGTACTTCTGATTTGATTTGAAACTGTCTTATTGCTATCTGTTTATCAATAAAATTTTGAAAAAAATATTTTGTGCTCATGTTTAATATGATAACTTTGCCTGCGCACCACCACATTTCAAAGTCCCTTTTGTGTTTCATTATATTTTTCTGTTTTAGACATTATGACTTAAATATGGTCACTGTACTTTTTCGTCGTAGTTTCATATTTGTTTGATGAACTTTATCTTTCAATGTCCCAGAAAATGTTTTTGAAGTAATTCTCTCATTGTCCTTAATCCTATGGTTGGCTGATCACTTGTGCTCAATCCTCTTGACTTAAAGTGGAGCAGAAGACATTTTTGTCACAAACTCACCTATCCTTAGGTATGTTAGAGTTGTTTTTGTTCTTTGTATTAGTTCTATTGATTAATTATTAATTTTGCAGCAATAAGTGCTTAATGTAAAAACATCAGAAAAACAATGTATTGCATTTTAATATTTATTGTATATTTATATAAAATGATCAAAATTTCAAACATTAATTCCTTGCTTTTGTAAATATCTAAAATAAATGAAAGGAATGTGTTTCTGGACCAGCCAGGTAGCTCAGCAGACTAACATGCCAGCTTAGGAAGTCTCAGAGACTGGGGTTCCATCTTCATCATGCCATGCTGCCCAGCCCCCCGACACTACAAAACAGTGATTTAGACTGGGCATGGTGGCGCACGCATGTAATCCCAGTGCTTAGTAGGATAAAAACACGAGATAAGTATGAATCCAACGTACATAGTGACACCTTGTAGATATTGTAATATATACATTTTTTGAAAAAAATTAACTGTACCTTGAATAGTCCATAGACAATGTCCAAATCAGTTTCACTTCATAGATGAAGGGATAGTTCAACATATGAAACTCATTGAATGCGTTATCAAAACAGAATGAAGGATGTAAATCACATGATCTTCTCCAGACATGCAGAAAAAACCCTTGACTACATTAAACTGTCATTTATGATAAGAATCCTCCATAAAGTCAGTATAGTAGTACCATATTTCAATTTAGCTCCCTGACTCTCACCTGGAAGATAAATGCACTCAAAATTGATCAAAGACATTAATTTACTACCAAAAATGGTGTAACTACTGGAAGATACCAAAGAAGAAGCATCGCAGGTTAATGGTATAGGAAACATTGTCCTGAATTAACACTCTCCTGGCAAAGGAAACAGAAGCAAGAATTGTCAAAAAAGATGACCAGGCTTCTCCAAGTCAGAGAGGGGTGAGCATCTGATGGACCAGAAATTGATTTGTTGAAATGTTCAGCTTCGCTGGACCAAATACTGTCACTTTGCACTCTCAGCTGTGTGTGATCCTACTTTACCTGAAGGATCAGGAAGCTCAAAGACCGAGTGAGCCTTCAAAGTGTACACATAACCAGGTTTTGAAGGCCCAGTGAGCCTTCACAGTGTATGCATGACCAGGTTTAGTACTAGTGACTGGGGTTATCCTGGACCCTGTCACAGACAGTGAGAAGATGCACACCCCTATTGTCGGGGAGTGGGAATGAAGTTATAAAAACCTGACCATAGCTAAGACCTAGTGGTTATTTCTTATTTTTTAAAACAGCTTCTGACATGAAAGGGGAGATGAAGTTTGAACTGGCTATTCTATTGTAGCTTTCCTACAAACCTATTCTTGAAACTGTTTCATTGTTTTTTTCTTTGTTTGTTTGGTGGGTTTTTTGTTATTGTTGTTTTGTTTTGGTTTTGTTTTTGTTTTTTTGGCAAAACCTGTTATTGAGCTCATGCCCTTGCACTTAAAAGGGAAGTGCTTTATTCTACTGAGCTATCCCCCCCTGCTGGAAACTGTTTCATTGTTAATTTATCTTTTTCTCTCATTAAAATGAATAAAAAATTAGATTAAAAAACAAAAAATAAATTAAAATAAAGACTTTATCTTACACCAGAAAGTATGTCAACGTATGTCAATGATAAAGAAATTAAAAAAAAATGCTTCCAAGGCTGGAGTGAATTGTAGCCCTCCTACAACGTTGGTATCATTGTAAACTAATAAAATCCCCAAAGAACTAAAATTATTAATTTCCTATGACTCAGATATCCATATTCTTGGTATTTTTCCCAAAAAGCTCAATATATCACACTACAGTGATGCACACATACCAGTGTTGATGGCTGAACAATTCATAAGAGTCAAAGTTCATAAGCAGCCTGTGTTTATTGACAGAGGACTGAAGGGTTGAAATGTGGTGTCTGTGCATGACAGAATACTGCGTGGCACTGAAGGACAACCTTGAGACATATATAGAAAAATGAATGAGCCTGGAAAATATGGGGAGTGAACTTAGCACGACCCATGATACTAAAACTAAGTTGGATCTTGCATATGATTAAGATAAAATAAAAAGAAAGATAAAACTAAGGGATAGATAATGAGATGCGGGCAGATGTCTTGCAAATAGAAAGGGGTCCAAAAGAACATGGGTAAGAGTACAGACGGAGGAGAAGAAGGGATCACAAGTAGAATAAAGTCATGAAATGTACTGGAATCTTATAAAATAATTGAATGTAAACCTAATATATCATTAACTTCAGATAGGACTAATAATATCAATAACAATGAGAATGGTAAAAGCCCATTTAGAGAGGACAGATGAAGTGGGAAGTGAAGAGGACGAAGAGAAATTGTCTGCATTGCTAACGTGTATCCACTCCTCAGGGTAAGTGTAAACTGCATGCACCACACACAGGTATTAATAAAGAGCAAATCATAAGGAAGCACAATTACCAGTCCGTGCTGTGCAATGGGATCTCTCCAGTCTTCAGCACCATCTCTGAATTCCTACTATTCAAATAAGGTCATATTTGCAGTTTTATAATAACTTTAACAGAAACACAAGTGACTTTATAATAATAATATGGTCCTACATTAGAGGAGAATATTACAGCATGAGAAATCTTTGTTTTTTTTCCATTTTAATTAAAAGAAATTGCAGTTTCCCTAAATATATTCTTAGAGCATGTGTGTGCATGTGTGTGTGTGTGTATGTTTGAGTGTGTATAATGGGTATATCTTACAGTGCCCAAGGAAATAATCTTGTAATCCCTCACTTTAACGCATTAATTTTATATTATACATCAGTTAAAATATTCAATGTATTAGTATATTAATATATATTTAATATTAAAAATATTGTGAATTTATGCATTTTTGATGAACATTTGT
The DNA here is from genome assembly GCF_000260255.1 of Octodon degus. NCBI lineage: Eukaryota > Metazoa > Chordata > Mammalia > Rodentia > Octodontidae > Octodon > Octodon degus. Next base: position 878,061 of record NW_004524866.1, read on the forward strand.
TATTTGTTTATTTTGCATTTGTACTTTAACTTTATTTGGACTAAGTAGTTTTTAGAACCTCAACTGTGACATGAAATAGTAAGAATCAAATAAGGGATTATGTTTTCCTTAAAATGTAATGACCAATTGTTAATGTTTTAAGCTTATAGCAATTAACATGAAAATATATTGTTTTTGCTTTGTCATTGCAAATATTATTGCATACCATTATTCATAAGTGAATGATAGCCCAACAATAAAACAAAGCCTATGTTTACATTAGAGTTCACAACTTGTTCTGTATATTTGTTGAAACTTGAAAAATGCAAAATACTATCTACCCAACCATTATAGAACCAAGAATAATGTTTCCATTGTTTTGTAAACTCGCTGGAACTCTGGTGGTGTAATGTTATACATGTGTGACTCTCATATCCAATACTTTTGGTGGTGAAAGATGCTGTAGTACTTTCCAATTATATGACTTTGCTTTAGAAGGAACCAATTCCCATGTTGTCAGAAAGGTGTTAATAATGCGGGGTCCCAAATTATTGTTGTAGGAACAGATTACAATGATACATGAAACCAGGGATTTAGGATGTTGGAAAGCACTATATATAATAGGGGAGGTCAAAGTTTAGGTCTCAGAAATGCAGTGTGGTACATTGTTAACGTAGAATGGATAAATATGTAATTCAGAGTTCTTTAAAAAAAATTTCCACACATGACTTAGAAAAACTGGGGAAGGCAGGGAAGATTCTGTACCACACTGATTCCTCAGTGTATACGGCTAAAATTTCTTAACATTTAGGAGCTGGGTGTAATGCCAAATACTCATTAGCATGTTTGGGTCTCCCCAGGTCATTTCAGAAACATCTAAGACTGAATCCTCTGGTGTAATCCATTTGCATCACCCCAAATGTGATCCGTGCAAATAGCCTGTAGGTGAAGGCTTGGGACTACATGCACGTCAGAGGCGAAAGCTCCTGGGAACATGGTATAAGTATTTAGAGTGAAATAATGGTGTGTGTTGGTGGAGAAGTGATCTATAAACATTTCGCAATATATGTTTTCTATGGACATCAGACCTCAGATGCAGAGCTTCAGGGAAATTGGTGGACAATTCCTCTAAGGACATGGAGACTTGTATGAAATAAGTCACAATCATTAAAGCATCCATCTTTGTTGAAATGATAAACTGCATGCCCATCCATTCCCACGTATATAGTTACTTCCCTACCAACATAAGTACATCCATAGCATACATGATCACCAAGTAACATTGCAGACTCATCTTTAGATTTAAGCATCTGTGTGCGCTCTACAAAGATGCCACTTTTGAGCATGATCATACTCTTCTTGCAGCTGCCTCTCATAGTATGCAACCTGTCTGATGATGACTGTCTTCAAAGCCGGAGCACCAGAGTGTACAAGGATGGAGACGTGGTGATCGGAGGATTCTTCTCCCTGTACACCTGTCTGTACTTCACTGGTATGTCCCAAATAAAACCCAGCAAGGACTTTCTTGTTGTAGAGTAAGTGTCTTTTTGCATTTATTTATTTTTGCTTAATGACCAGAATCAATAATGCCTGGGGTTTATGAATAGAAAGATCAAGGTTCTCTGCATGCTTACTCTGTCCTTTCTGTACACACCCGGAATTGTTTATAACTTATTTTTCTTTTTGTTCCATTTTTCAGTTTTGAACTAAGGAAATATTTTTATATCTTATGTTTTCTTTTTCAAGATGAAGTAATGAGGGAGAGAGCATCTTTGCACATTATTGTACTTATATGCACTTGATTATACCTTACTTGAGACTACAGGACACGAATGGATCTCAAATATACAATCAATCTAAGTGCTAGATTGATCCCAGTGTTATAACACAGTAGTAAATATTTGTTTCCTAAAGACCAGAGTCTGTAATGTTTCCTTCATCCTGCAAAAAATGTCTCCTATACACACTTCTACTTATGCTGCTCTTCTTGGGGAAGATTTGCCCATTGGTTTCTCACTGTAGATATTTGCTAACATATGCAAATACTATGCAAGGTCGAAGGTTTCATCTGAGTGATTCTCTCTGCCTGCATCTGCACCCCATTCTGGAACGAGTAGGGCAGCTTCTGTGAAATTACCTCATCTGGTTTAATTCTTCTTCACCTGCATTTTCTCGGTTTTCAGACATCTCAGCATTAGGTCTGTAGCTAACATAATCATTAATAAATACAATTTGCATGGAATCATAGAGTCAGAGGACTGTAGGAGATGATTTGTGCTTCTGGGCAAAAGGAATTGCCCGTTTGTCTTTTGTTGGGTGGTAGAGCTACAGTGTCTTCTCTACTGGTTGTTCATACACCAAAATGGAAGAGACAGCATTCGTAATTAGGGCACCTTCTGGTCCATGTATTTGTACCTATCTCCTGTGCACTATCATATATAAGATGTTCACTCAAATTTTTGTTCTTAGATAATTTTGAAATGTTGGTATATTTCTAAGAAAAAGCTTTGTTATGATGCTAATGTAGGCTAAAGCGTTTGCACTGAAGAAATCAGGCTTCAGCCCCAATTACCTGTAATTAACATCATGTGTCATTACATTAGGCACTTTCTGCAATAATTTTTCAAAATATGTTTGATATTTCTGGTCAGTTGCTTTAAGGTAAATATTTTGATTCTGATAGTTACTATTTATTGTTTCTGCTAGAAAGTAGCAAGTCTGAAAAAATAGTGAAGATGGAGAAACCCAATCTGAATCTCCTGCAAACTATTAAAGTAAGAATTACTAATGGCACTTACTGAAAAAAGAGAAAGATTTTGTGTAATTATAGAAGAATCATCATTATATTAACAGTGCTATGAAGTGCAGAGATGTTTAGGTAGATCCTGAAGTCTACATATGTTAATGGGAGTTTACAGCCAGAGAAACAAGGAGGTCAGGATGGAGAACTACCAAGAGACAACATAGGTGTCATGAGCACTGGGCAGAGCCAAACTGAAAAGATTTTAGAGGAAATAACCCGGGTGTGAAAGGACACACTCTGGGGACAGGAAGGCATGAAAACCTGGTCAGATACCAAGTATGATCAGATTTCCAGAATGTTTCATGGATTCTGGAGGAAGATATTTTCTATTCCTGAGGTGAAAAGAGAGAACCCTGCTCCCTTTCCCTCTCTTATCCATTTTCACCTGCTCATAGTGGCCGTTAGTCTTTTCCTGACCATGTGCTGTGGACAGCTGGTGGCTGAAAATAACTTGCTTTCAACTCCAGGTGCTTCCAATGTGCAGGGCGCCATAGGCATTAAGTAAAAATCCTGAAGTGTCCATGACAATGCTTCAAAATTTCCTAAAATCTAAATGAATATGAAGAGAACATTGAAAAATAATAATATGCAGAGACATAACATGTTTTCTTTAGAAGATTATATGTTTAATCAGAATTGTAATACTATAAAGGAGCACATGACCCATGTGTGTATATATGCCATAGCCACAGTATGTATAAATTAGTTTTCATAATATTCTGAAGATTATATTACATTACGTATCTTACAGATTATAATATGTAAATCAATATATATTAATAGCATGAGGATTATTTCTCTATCCATTAGCTTATTTTATGTAAGAAATAAAAATATATAGTTTTATGAATATCAGTACCATCATGTAATTCTTAGGACTATACACTATGGTATCTTACAAAATAAACTCTATTGGTTTTTACCAAATTTCAATGTTCCTCATTTTCAAATTTGCCTCTAATTTCATATTTTTATGAGGATAATAATAGATCTTTGAGAAAGATAGATTGTTGTAGTAGATCTACATTCTTACAAGGACAGTGACTGGATTCTAAGCAATCTTTAATTTAAAAGTATTTTATTCATTTCATCAAAAAACCCTTGATAAACGTAATAAATACTTCCAAAAGCTTTGCAAAACAGTATAGTTTCTCTATGGTTACAGCAAATGTGGCACAACTTGATGTGTGCAAGTAGATTTTTATTTCTATATTTAAGTTTTATTAGGAGATTGATTTACTTATTTCCTTTTTAAGATCTTCTATTTATTGATTTGTTTATTTGGTACACAGTTTCACTATTCAGCTCAGACTTGTAGTGATTCTCCTGTGTCGGCCTCCGCCAGCACTGGGATTACAAGCATGCACCACTACAACTGGTTTCGCTGGCTGGCTGGGCATGACTTTGGAACTGCATGCGGTACCAGGGATCAAGCCTGTGTTCTCCTGTTTGCCAGGCATGTGCTTAGACCACTGAGCTATCTCCTCAAACCCTAATTACATATTTCTATGTAATCTTAACCATGTTTTATTCTATGTGTTGTCATTTATCAACTTTTCCATCATATTTTACACTTTTCAGCATTTTAGAAATGTTTCAAATATTTAAGAAAAAAATGATTTGCAAATATTTAAATATTTGTGAGAATATTGCTTGAATTAAGCATTCTTGTACATAAGATCAGGAAAAAGGGTATGAATCTGTAGGTAGAGAGAAAATGGTTATGTAAGTATGTGCATTCACACGGACATCTATGCAAATTCTTGTATTTGTGTGATGCTGAGTTTAGAATCCAGGACCTTCACTCTCACTTTCATTTTCAGCTCTTTAATAATTTATGTTCATAGCATTGAGGAAGATTATGTTTTTATGTTGGCAAAGTGGAACTAAAAGATTCTGCATCAGCATCTTCCAGTGCTGTAATTACGAGAGTGCATCTCTAGACTTTGTATGTATGTTACTGTATTTCTTATCCTTGAACAACTATTCTGATATTTTGGTTTTCATCTTGTATGAAGAATGAATATAGTAATCAATTTTTTAGAATAGCTCACAATCACCATTGACAAAGCAATTTAATGTTCATATTGATTTTCAAC
>NW_004524866.1:883585-884172 GCF_000260255.1 Octodon degus
GCTGTGGGGAAAAAGGAACCCTTCTCCACTGCTGGTGGGAGTGTAGACTGGTGCAACCGTTATGGAAATCAGTATGGAGACTCCTTAGAAGAGTTTGTTTGGAAATTCCCTTTAAACCAGCTATTCCTCTACTGGGAATTTTTCCAGAGGATCTGAAAACATCTTATCACAGGGATATATGTGTTCTTATGTTTATAGCTGCACAGTTTGTGATAGCCAAATCTTGGAAACAACCAAGATGCCCATCACCTGAGGAATGGTTGAGAAAGATGTGGTATTTTTACACAATGAAATTTTTATTCAGCTATTAAAAATGATAAACTGCAAGCCTTTATATTGAAGTGGATGCCACTTGAACATATACTGATAATTGAAATAAACCAGACACACATGTGTAAATATCGTATATTCTCCCTAGTATAAGAACTCTAAAGAAGAAATACAAATAGAAAGGTATAATACAAGGAAAGGGAAGGTAGGATCTCAAGGACGAACTAATCAAGAGAGGGAAAGGAGATGAGCTAGGAAACATGGCAATGTTAAGCCATGCAGTTATATGTAAAAGATGAGCAAGGCAATGATCCTGA
>NW_004524866.1:884272-887629 GCF_000260255.1 Octodon degus
ACAGATTATTTCTTTTTTATTCTGATTTATTCCATTGAAATGTAAAATTTAAATGTTTTTAGATCCTATGATTATTAGTAATGTTTCTTCCAAATTTTTATAAACTAATTCTGAATTAATTTCACTATGTTTAAAAACCATTTAGGTAAGTTTTTCTATTTCCAGAAATACTCTTGTATTTATTTATTTATTTATTTATTTATTTATTTATTTATTTTTGTTTTTATTAATTTTATTGAGAACCAAATAACAATGAGACAGTTTCAAAACCAATTAGTAGGATACTTTCAATAACAAATACATTGCATATTGCTGTCTTCATAGTAGTTATTCATAGTACAAGATGCAGACATGGTATCCTGTCCAAATACTATTAGTACAAATCTTTCTTCTCATTGAATTAAGAGAAAGCAGCTGTATATCTTTCCTAACTCTTTTGTATATACGGATATAATATGGTCCTTCATTTGTATCCCCTTCTTTTCTTTGTTTTGTCAGAGATGGGTATTCCATTGCCATTTAAATATTGTAGAAGCATGAATTGAGAAAAATACTACATATACTCCACTAGTCCATAACAGTATTGGGTATCTCTACCACTGTCAATGTCAGAAGTTGTTGACTTGAGTCTTTTACAGCTCAGCGTATTAATATGGCTTTACTTTTTATACCTCGTTTCTTATTATTTTCTACTGGATGGTTAAGTCCTAGATAGAGAAAGCCCTATATACCAAAAAATGTAACTTTTGTATGTGACAAGGTCAGTAAAATCCCCTCAGGATTTATCCTGAAACCCTGTACTACAATTTTTAGATCTTTGTCAATGTCAGCCATGTGGATGAGTCACAGCCGTTGCTAAACCAATATGCTGTCTGTGAAAGTCAGAGAATGTTTTACCTCCATGTGATTCTGCTTAAACACACTCTACGTCTTTGACCACTCTCCTATATGGCCGTATAATCTCCTTGATCAGTACATTTGGGACACAACTGAGTTACAGGATGCTACAGTACAGGTTATCCTATGTCCTGAGTCCTCACTGACCTTGTCAGGCTAGGGCCAAAATGTTGGCTGTCCTTGCAGCCTTTCTTTTTCTCTAATTTTTGTTCTAAAAACTTCCATTGTTAACACCCCAGAAGAGAATCTTAATGATATTGTTAGCCTATGGCATAGGCAGTTGAACTTTACCTCACTATTTATCTGAATATCAAACATCTAAGACATAATATAGAACAGGTATTTTCCACCAAGTACTGATATGTTGCACATTAAATCCTTACAGAATGTGAAGAAAAGAAAAAAATTGAAAATGGAAAAAATATTTTAAAAATACAAATAATTACATATTTTTTTGCGAAGAAGTTAAGCAATGAAAACATATACAGCATTGTAGCAAGACAGTCCTATGACATTTTTTTTCTTGTCCCTTGTTTTCACCTATTACTCTTTTTCAAAAAAAAAGCACTTTAGAGATAGTATACCAGCAAGTGGTATGACATGAGAAGCAGTACGTATTTAGAAGACCAGAATGACAAGCATTCCAAGCATGACCCTGATATTACACATTGCTTTTCAGTGCAGTTGCTTAATTGACAGGTATCATCGTATATAGTGAGTCAGGGTGACAATCCTACCAATTAACTGCTAATCTCAAAAACCTGTTGAAGATTCTCAAGTCATTGTTTTAACTATCTTATGCTTATAAATGTATGGTTTTGCCCCTGTCATGTTTCCTAGCTTTTCTCCTTGCCCTCTCTTCGTTGTTCAATCTTTAAGTTTTCTCTTTCCCTTGAATTCTGTTATACCTATCTCTTTCTGTTTCTTCTTTTGAGTTCTTACACTAGGGAGACTAAATGATATTTACACATGTGGGTCTGGTTTATTTCACTTATGCATATATCTTCAAGTGGCATGCACTTAAATATAAAGGATTCAAGTTTATCATTCTTTATAGCTGATTAATACTCTACTGTATAAAATTCCACATCTTTTTCATCCATTCCTCAGGTGATGGGCACTTTGGTTGTTTCTAGGATTTGACTATAATAAATTGTGCTGCTACAAACATAGGTGCACATATATTACTATGATATGACGTTTTCAGGTCCTCTGGGAAAATACACAGTAGTGGGCATAGCTGGTTTGAATGGGATTTAGATTTCTAGGTTTTAAAGTGTTTCCACACTGATAGACCTGGGTCATGGTTTAGTTTTCGGCATGTAGAGTCCCAGTTTTTCCAGCACCATTTGTGAAAGAGGCTACCTTTGTTCTAGTAAGCATGTTTGGTCCCTTTGTCAAAGATAAGTTGGCTGAGTGTGTTTGTAATGGCTTCTGCATCTTCTAAAGTATTCCATTGATCCTCAGGTCTATTTTGTTGCCAATAGCATGCTGATTTTATCACAGTAGCTTCATAGTGTACTTTCAAGTCAGGAATTGTAATACCTCTTGCCTTGTCTTTGTTGTCCAGGATGGCTTTTGCTATTCAAGGTCATTTCTTGTTCCAAATAAATTTAGGAATGATTTCTATAGGTCTGTAAGCTATGTTGGTTGTATTTTGATAGAGATTGCATTAAATCTGTATAATAATTTTGAGAGTATCACTATGTTAACAATGTTGGTTATTCCTATCCAGGAGCAGGGAATATTTTCCATTTTCTGAAATCCTCTACAAGCACTTTTATCAGACTACTGTAATTTTCATTAAATAGATCTTTATCTTCTTTAATTACGTTAATTCTAAGGTATTTCATTTTCCATGGTGCTTTTGTAAAAGGTATTGTTTCTCTGATTTCCCTCTCAGTGTGTTAATTATCTTTGTAGATGAATGCTATTGATAGTTTGGATGTTGATTCTGTATCCTGCTATGCTACTGAATTTGCTTATAAACTCTAGTAGCTTCTTGGTGGAGTCTTTTGGATTTTCCCAGTAAAGTATCATGTCATCCACGAATAATGATAGTTTAATTTCTTCTTTACCTATTCTATTCTTTTTATTTCATTCCTCTTTTCTAAAGGCTCTAGCTAAAGATTCCAGGACTATATTGAATAGGATTGGTGATAAAGGACATACTTGTCTTATACCAGATTGGAGAGTAAACGATTTCAACCTTTCCCCATTTAGAATTAAGTTAGCCATTGGGTTGTCATAGGTGGCTTTCATTAGCTTGAAGTAGAGGCTATCTATTCCAATTTTGTGTAGGACTTTGAACATGAATGAATGATGGACTTTGTCAAAAACCCTATCCACACCAATTGTTTTTTATTTTTAATGAGACTAGTGTGAATTTCAATACAATTTAATTATTATGCAACGTAATTTTAATACTTTCATCTTCTTTGATAGAATTACATGTTTTGT
>NW_004524866.1:887729-891068 GCF_000260255.1 Octodon degus
TTACCCTGAGTTGGAAAATTTTGACTGCAGGACACACATTTACTCTCCAGTTGGGTACTGTATGCTTTGTAAATCCTGTGGTCTCTTCAGAAATTTCAATGTTTCTGAAGTGAACTGTCTTTGTTTTTATGAGATGACATTTCTCTTTGATTCTTTTTCCTCTGCTGTCTTACTACATATTAATTTTCTGAATTAACAATCTCAGCAGAATAGTTCCTAATTCTGGTGCAAGCAAGCAACAATTTTGGACTCTGTTTCACTGGCAACACTCAGGACCTACAGCTTCTTTTAATACAGTCAGTGCACAGCACCCAAGGCAAACCATAGTATGTCCATGGTGTGGTTTCCAAGGATGTTAACAGAAGATTCTAGAAGTTCATTGAGTGGTTGCCTGTGCAAAGCAGCTTCTGACAAGTAGAGCATCCTTGATGTAGGTCATTTCTTCATTAGTCAAGGAAGATTGTTCTTTTTTTCTGGGATGAAATCTGAAGCACTGATTCTATTTACATGATCCGATAATTAAATAAAGCAAATCAATATATCTATCACATCCTACACAACTCCAAATGGATGAACATGGACAATAATTTTTTAAGTTATCTTTAAAGACAAAATATTAAAGACATGTATTTCCAATAGTTAATGTATGTAAGAGGACATGGATGTTCATTAGTACAAAATGTCATAAATTCCCTGATAAAGATGGATTTCACCTTCCAGAAATGATAAGATTAAAAAAAAATAACCTATCTAAGTTTTAATGGCATACCTGAAATTATCCGATGCACATTTTTGTACTTATAACTAGGTAACAGAAACTTTATGAAAAACCCAAATATGTTTCATATCTAAATTCAGTTTTATAAATGACTATTTTAATAGACTGAATACATATTGATTTAACGTAAGCAGAATGCTTTCAACTACTGTACTGTGTTTTCTGTTGCTTTATGGAAAGAAGTTAATGTTTTAATTTGTTTTGTCCCTTTTTCTCATTTGTTTGTACTTTTTCCTCTTCCTATTTTCTTACACCTTCCTTTTTCTTTCTTTCAATTTTACATGCATGTATTTGGCAATATGAATAGTTGGTTGGAAGACAACACTATGGATTACAACAAACACTGTGAAATTCATATCATATTGTTAAGTGAAAATCTGTATCACTTGTAATTTTTTTCTGTGAGAATTCTAATTAGTACTTTCTTTAAAAAAAAAGATATACTAGTTGGCTATGGTGGTGCACGCCTGTAATCACAGCTCAAGGAAGACTGAAGTAAGAGGGTGCCTATGAGTTCAAGACCAGCCTGGTCTGCAAAATGAGCTCAAAACCAGTTTAAGCTGCATATATATATATATATATATATATATATATATATATATATGGATATAGATATAGATATATTCCTGTTGAAGGAAACATTATGCATTATGACCAATGTCATCCAATTTGCATTATTTTGTCAATGAAATTCGGTAACATTTTTTTATGATTTTTATTAATTTGTATTCTCTTTTAAAAATAACAGTTAAAGAAGGTTGGCCAAATATCTAAGCACAAAAAGAAAATCTAAGCACATTAAAGCACTTGCAAGCAGGGGCTATGGGTTCACAGGCCTGCCATGCCAGGCCCAGACCTGGTCATGCTGAGATGACCACTGAAACTGGGATTGGTGGTGCTCACCCGTATTCATCCCAGCGCTTGGGAGGCTGAACACAGGAGGATCACTGAGTGCAATCTGTGTGATGAGACCATGTAGACCATACTAACTACATAAAATATGAGAAGAGGGAAAATAAAAGTTATCTTATAAATACCATGAAAAAATCAATCCAAGACCTACAAAACAAAGAAAGAATAGAGAAATAATAATGACTGAGGTCATTCAGACAGCTTAGATTGCACGAGTAAGATAAAAATCTCTTCACAGAAATAATACCAGAAATCTTTGCAGCCATTGATTAGCAATTATATACACAAGTAAATTTAGTATGTAAAACTCTGAACAACCATAACTAAAATAAGTCTATACCACAACATAAGACAACCAAAGACCCAGAAATTAAACACAAGAACAGGTTATTAAAAGCTTCTAGAGAAAAAAAACTGTTCAACTATATGGGAGAGCCCATGAGAATCACAGCAGACAACTCAACACCACCTCTCTACTGAACAAGAGCTTGCAGCAAAATATTTCCAGCCATGAAAATAACAACTTCCACTCCAGATTAGTACCCTGAAATACTAATTTTCAAAATTAATACAGAAATAAGATATTTCTGTGACAAAAAATGAAATTAATGAGCATCAAATCAACCTACAAAGAGTACTAAAAGTTATTCTAGAAAGAGATAAAGTGACCACAATTGCAAGATCAACAACAGCAACCAATCCCCTCAGGATCCATTCCAAAACCCTACACTGCAATCTTCAGATCTCTCATCAGTGTCAGCCATGTGGATGAGTCACGGCCATTGCTTAACCAATTTGCTCACTGTGAAAGACAGAGAATGTTTTCTCTACATGTGACTCTCCTTAGGCACACTCTACATCATCGATTATTTCACTCTGTGGCCACATAATCTCCTTGATCAGAAAATTTGGAACACAACTGAATTACAGAATGTTACAGTACAGGTTCTCCTATGTCCAGTCTTCTTTGACCTTGAAAGGCTAGGGCCAAAATATTTTTCTGTCTGGGTGCAGCAGTTGCACTTGTTGTTGTATAAGTCTTGTTTTATCTTGGTCTTGGCCTTCCAGCAGAAGAGTGTAAAAATGAGCTATAGAGGTTAGGGCCATGTTGTTGTGCAGAGCTGTGGAAGGTTCAGGTCAACAGCTTCTTACATTGCTACTTCTATGAATGGCCTACTGTTGTTGTGGACTACTGGACAATATTGGATTATTTTGCTGAATTCATGCACCTACAATATTTGAATGGCAATGGAATACCCATCTCTGACAAAGCTAGACAAAAAAAGGGGTACTGGTGGGGTATTGATGTGTTCGTACTTGTGGTATTTGGACAGGATGTCATGTCTGCATCTTATTCAATGGACGACTGCTGCAAAGACAAAAATATACAATGTATTGATTATTTAAAGTGTCCTATTAATCAGTTTTGAAGCTGTCTCATTCCTATTTGTTTCTCAATAAAATTAATAATAAAAAAGTAAAACAGCAACAAACCACCAGGCAGCAGAAATAATTAAACAGAGGGGAAAATCAGGAAAACCACAGCAGGAAAATACCAAAAGGTAACTGAAGACCTCACACCACAGAGATATGTGTGCACCCATGTTTATAGCAGTGCAATTCGTCATAGCTAAATCCTGTAAATAGCC
>NW_004524866.1:898273-910931 GCF_000260255.1 Octodon degus
TTAATGAATAGAATGATTTGTTCTAATGGTGTTTGTAAATAGGATCACAAGTCCGCATCTTGTACAGCAATGAACCACTAAGAAGAATGTATGCAGTGTATTATTTGTTGAAAAATGAATAAATAAAATAAAAAAATAAAAAAAATTTGGACCTATGGGAAAAAATAAATAAACACAATGGATTATTAATCACCTATAAAACACCATAAATTTGAGTCTTTTCTCAGTAAATGAATTTAACTAGAAAACATACTCTCAAGTGAACTAAATCTGACCTGCATGTACAAAAATCATACTGTCTCTTTAGTGTAAAATACTGAAAGAAAAAATGGAATCTGAAGGGTATAATAGATTCTGGCGGAAAAGAACTATCTTATTCAAAAGGAAGGAGTTACTGAGTTGAGGAGAAAGACAGGAGATGGAGCAGGGATAGGAAATTTATCTATGTATGTATGGGATATGTGTTTGGACAGCTATACTGTGCATTTCTGCTGATCTATGGAGAGATTCAGTTAATGTTTTAATTTGTCTCATCTCCTTTTTTCAATTATACTTTTTTTGCTTCTTAATTACTTTTTTTTGTTCACTTTGTTGAGAAAAAATAAAACAGCAATAAAGCAGTTTCAAACAGGACAGTAAAACAATTACAATAATTAATACATTGCGTATTGTCATCTTCATATTCGTTATTCTGTGGAGATGCAGACATGCTATCTTGTCTAAATAATATTAGTACAAATACAAACCTTTCTTCTCAATGAACTAAGAGAAAGTAGCTCTATATTTATCCTAAGTATCTTCTATATACATATTATATATTACTTTTTTCTTTCTTCTTCCAATTTTATATGCATATACCATGTAATACGAATAACTAGATGACAACACTATGTATTACATAGTATGTATTACACTATGTATTACAATTGCAACAAATACTGTTAAAATCATATTACTTTGTTATGTGAAATTTTATGTCACTTGTAATTGTTTCTGTCTTCATTCTAAGCTGTATGCTCTTTTAAAAAATAATTTTAAAATGATAAGCCAATACCTATCGTTTATAAGCATCAAAGTAAATGACCTCAATTCACCAAAGAAAAGAAATAGATTTGCAGGGTGAATCAAAGAAAAAAGATACAACAACACAATTTATACAAGAAACAAATTTAACTGAAATGACGATCATAGACTGAAAGCCAAAGGATGAAAAACAAATAGTTTCCATGCCACAAGGAAGCCACTAAAAAGCAAGGGCAGCTATCCTATTTGCAGATACTGTCAATTTCAAGCTAAGCCTGATCAAAACATAGAAAGAAGAACACTACATGCTAGAATAAAAGCCATATATTCATTGTCAGAAAATTACATACAATTTTTAATTCAGTACTGTACAAATATTGAGCTATGAAGAAATCATTAGTTAGAAAAATGTAAACACTTTTGCTACTGAGCACAAACACATTTACTTAATTCTTTTTGTGAAAGATCTGTAGAAACCAAATTAAACTTGAACAATGTTAAGAAAAATATATGAAAATATTATTTATCAAATACATTGAGAATAATTCATTGGTAGTTTCAGTAATTACCCAAAACTTACATGAAATACACAGTAAAAAATAGCAAAGAATGTACAACACAAGCCACAATGGCAGGGAATTTCAAGTTATTGCAAAGAAATACTATGATCATACATAATAATTTAAGACTCTGTAGAGACAAAAAGGGAAATGACAGAAATGAAGTTTATGAAAAGTATAATTAGAAGAACGTAAAGAAAATGTAAGATTTAGAGGAAAATGATAATAATATGGTAATATTCTGAGGAATTTCAACAATCCTGTCTGAGAGAAAGATGACACTTCTGCAATAGCAAGGATAAAAGTTAATTAGCAAATATAATTCAGTAGACACATACAGATAGCTGTGAGGCAGAGCTGAACAACACATATTGCAGGCAGGAATGTGGCAGAGGAGTAGAAGAAGTGCACAGTGCGTGCCTCCCTGGGCTCTGTTTGCATCAATGCAAGAACAAAAATGCACATGGTTTTACATAAAACAGGGAGTGTGAACAATACGTGCACCTGACCTAATCTGCACACCAGGATTCAAAGACAAAACAATGAGCAACACTACCTCTGTGTTAGTCTCTCAAATCACATATCAGGCAGTAGAGCAAAAACTTCACTTTTTCAGATCCAGTCCTAGCCCAGGCTAGGTGAGTGTGTGGGAGAGCTTATGGCTACCCTGCGCCAGCGGGACCTACTACTGAACCCAGCCCAGGCGAGACCCTCTTCCACCCCCTTGGGACGACTCCAGCACTCTGCAGCACCTCCCCCACCTCGCCTGCTGAGAAGGAATTTCTGCCACGTTCTGGGAACCCCAGATCAAGTCCTGGTCCAGGCTCGGTGAGTGTTTGTGAGAGCTGCCTCTACCCCTACTCCACCTTGTCCCCTCCAGACTCTGCTCAGGCCTGGCATACAGGCTTGGAGTGAAACCATGCAGCTGCAATCCCTGCAGACTCTGTAGAGGATAAAACCACCTAGCTAGTCCAGGAGCAGAACATCTTGCCAGAGGGGCACATCAAGTTCACTCCCAAAGGTGGCAGCAGGAAGGAGCTGAGCACAGCAGCCAGACCTAAGCCAGGCACAGCAGGATAAATCCAAACTTTGTAGATCTCCACCTGAATTTCAGGAGGTGCTAAGGTTATAACTGCACCAAAACTCTACAACAAGTGTCAGAAGACAGTGCTATACAAAATGACAACGAGAAGGAGCAAAATGCAATCTCCGACCCTAAACCCACCCATAACAAGTGCAGAGGACACTAACACAGAACAAGGTGGGAATCAACCAGCTGAAATCAATGAATCAATGGCTTCTGAAATGAAGAAAGAACTGCAGAAGAGGATAGACGAACTCAGATTGGAAATAAAAAAAGAAAACAATGAATTAATAACATCTGCAGTAAAGAATCAAATGCAGAAACATATGGAGGAAACACAATGCCCAACCGGAACAGGTGCAGAGGGCACTAGCTTAGTTGAAATGTATGAATTACTAGCATCGATAGTAAATAAGCAACAGCAGAAAGTTATACAGGAACTCACAGTAGAATTCTTTTCCACTAGCTCAGCTCAAATGCATAAATTAATAGTATAGATAGTAAATAAGCAACAGGAGAAAGTTATAGAGGAACTCAGAGTGAATTCTTTTCTGAAATAAGAAAAGAATTCTCAGAACTCATAGCATCTGAAGTAAAGAAACAACTAAAAAATAGGGAGGAAACCCAATCTGAAGAAAACACTGAAGTAAAAGAATTAATAACTGCTTCTAAAGAAGATATTGATTAAAAAATAGAGCACATTAGAAAAATGACAGATTCATTCAATAAACAATAGAGGAAAGAAATAGATGAAGAAATGCATGAAGCAGAGTCAAAAGATATAGAGGAACTTAATATCTCAATCACAAGCTTGAAAAATTATTTGAGTGAAAGTGAAGACAGAGTTTCAGATCTAGAAGATGTTGGTGAAGCTAGTGAAAAGGTAAGAAAAGATCTCTTAAAAACAACTAGGATACAGGAAAAAATAATTCATCACTTGCAAGATGATGCAAAGATGAGCAATGTGAGACTAATAGGTACCAATGAGAAATGAGGAGTCAATATGAATGACATTTTAAAAAAATGGGTAAAAGAAATAGCAAAATACTTCCGAAATATGAGGAAACAATCTGACATTCATGTAAATGAAAGATAAAAAGTGCCAAGAATGTCAGCACAAATAAAAACACATGGAGATATATAATGGTGAAGATCCCAGAAATTCAGCACAAGAATAATTTACTGAAAGATACTAGAGAAAAGAAGCAGATCATATTCAAAGGAAAACCTGTGAAGAGAAGTCAGAATTGCAACTGACTTCTCTTCACAAACCATGAAGGCAAGAAGAGCATGAATTAGAGTACTTCAGGTCCTCTATGAAAACAAATTCCAGCCCAGACTACTATACACTACAAAACTCTCTTTCAAGTTTGATGGAGAAGTGAAATACTTCCATGACAAAGAACAACTAAAGAATTTCATGATGACAAAGCCAAACCTACACAGGCTACTGAAAGATTTTCTAGAGAGGGAAAAAATAATCAGAAATCCATGAAAGAGGTCAGATGCAACTAAATAAATAGGGCAAACAATTAAACACAGGACAAAAAAGAGTAAATGAAAACATATAAATAAAATGTCAATCATAAGTCAATACATCTCAATTATAAACATCAAAGTAAATGGACTCAATTCACCGATTAACCAAAATAGACTGGAACAGTGGATTACGAAACAAAATCCAACAATATGCTGTATACAAGAAACACATTACCTCGTAAAGACATTCATAGGTTGAAAGTCAAAGGATGGAAAACAATATTGCACTCCCTAGCACATCACAAAAAAGCAAGGGTAGCAATCCTATTCTCAGACCGTCTCAAATTCATACCAAGAATGACCAAGCTAAATAAAGAAGGCTACTATATACTGGTTAGGGGAAAAATTTAAGAGGAAGAGGCAACGCTCATAAATATGTATGCACCAAACACAGGAGCACCGAACTATATAAAGCAAATCTTAATGGACAAGTAAAATCTAATATTCAATACCACAATGTTAACAAGAGTTCTTAACACCCCCTTTTCCTAAAAAGAAAGGTCAACCAGAAAAAAAAATAGGAAAGAAGTATCAGAACTGAATCAGAGCTTGAAAAAAATGGACTTGGTGGACATATACAGAGTGTGCCACCCAAACAAAGCTGAATGCATACTGTTCTCAGCTTCACATGAGTTATTTTCTAAAACAAACAACATACTGTTCGATAGGTCATGCCTAAGTATATGGAAGAAAACAAAAAGTATCCCATTCATATTATCTGACCATAGTGCAATGAAACTGGAAATAAATGACAAAGAAACCAGGAAAAAAAAAAACCTAAAAACATGGAAATTAAGGACACCTTACTCAGCAATTAATGGGTCACAGATGAAATTAAAAAAGCAATTGAACAAAATCTACAATGCATTGAAAATTCAAGCACAATTTATCAGAATTTACAGGATGTGAGGAAATCAGTTCTCAGAGGGAAATTCATAGCTGTGAACTCACACATTGGGAAAACAGAAGGGGAACAAATAAATACCCTAATGCTGCTCTTTCAGCAACTAGAAAAGGAAGAACAAAACAAACCTAGAACCCAAAGAAGGGAAGAAATCATAAAGATTAGAGCATAAATTAACTGAATTGAGACTGGGAAAACAGTTCAATGAATTAACGAAACAAAAAAAACTGGTTTTCTGAAAGATTAAATAAAATTGATAAGCCCCTAGCAATCCTCATCAAAAAGAGGAAAAAAAAAATCAAATACAAACAATAAGGATTGAATCGGGTGAAATTACCATAGACCCAGTGGAAATTCAGATTATCAATAACTACTCTGAGAATCTTTATTCTCACAGATTAGAAGACACAGAAGAAAAGTACAGATTCCTAGAAAAGTACAAATTACCACAACTGAGTCAACAAGATATAACTACTCTCAATAGCCCAATAATAGCCGATGAAATACGAGGTATAATAAAAACCTACCAACAAAGTCCAGGTCTGAATGGATTCACAGCTGAGTTCTACAAGACATTTACAGAAGATGTAGTCCCTATACTCCTCAAACTCTTGCATGAAATTGAAAAGGAAGCAATCTTCCCAAAATCATTCTGCGAGGCAAGTATTATACTGATACCAAAACCAGGGAAAGACGCATCTAAGAAAGAGAACTACAGGCCAATCTCCCTCATGAACATAGATGCCAAAATCCTCAATAAAATACTAGCAAATAGAATACGGGAAGCCATCAAGAAGATCATACACCACGACCAGGTAGGATACATCCCAGGGATGCAAGGATGCTTCAATATTTGAAAATGTATAAATGTAATACACTATATCAATAGAACGAAAACTGAAAACCACATGATCATCTCCATTGATGCAGAAAAGGCTTTTGACAAAGTTCAACACTCATTCATGTTCAAAGTCCTACAGAAAATTGGAAGAGAGGGCCTCTACTACAAGCTTCTAAAAGCCATTTATGAAAAGCCAAAGGCTAACATAAATGTCAATTGGGAAAAACTGAAATCTTTTACTCTCAGTTCTGATATGTCAAGGATGTCTTCTATCACCACTCCTATTCCATATGGTTCTGGAATCAATATCCACAGCCATTAGAAAAGAGACAGAAATAAAATGAATAAGAATAATGTAAAGAAGAAGTTAAATTATCATTATTTGCAGATGACATGATACTTTACTTGGAAGACACAAAAAACTCCACCAAGAAGCTACTAGAATTAATACACAAATTCAGTAGCATAACAGGTTACAAATTCAATATGTAAAAGTCAGTATCATTCCTCTACACAGAAAACAAACACATTGAGAGGGAAATTAAAGAAACAATAACTTTTACAATAGCACTGAAGAAAATGAAATACCTTGGAATTAATCTAACTAAAGAAGTCAAAGGTCTTTTCAAGGAAAGTTACAGTATTTTGAAAAAGGAGTTATTAGAGGTTTTCAGAAAATGGAAATATATTCCATGCTCCTGGATAAGAAGAACTAACATTGTGAAGATGGCCATACTCCCAAAATTGCTGTACAGATTTAATGAAATCTCTATCAAACTACCACTAACATACGTCACAGACCTAGAGAAATCATTCCTAAAATTTATTTGGAAACAGAAAAGACCTAGAATAGCAAAGGTAATCCTGGGTAATAAAGACAAGGAACGAGGTATAAAAATTTCTGAGTTGAAATTATGCTGCAAAGCTAGTGTGATAAAATCAGCATGATACTGACAACAAAAGAGACCTGAGGATCAATTCAATAAATAAGAAGACAATGAAGCTTCCACGAATGCACTCAGCCACCTTATCTTTGACAAAGGGGCCAAACATACTCACTGGGAGAAGGATACCCTCATTAATAAATGGTGCTAAAAAACTGGCTGTCTACATGACGTAAACTAAAACTTCACTCAGGTCTATCACCATGCGTTAAGCTAAGGTCAAAATGGATTAAAGATCTAAACATTAAAACAGAGAAACTAAATCTCCTGGAAGAGAAAGTAGGAGGAACTCTTGAAGACATAGGGTAGGCAAAGAGTTCATGAACAAAAGTCAAATAGCACGAGAAATACTTGAAAAAATTAACAACTGGGACCTGCTTTTACTGAGAAGTTCATGCACATCAAAAGAAATTACCAAGAAAGTGGAAAGATAACCCACAAATTTGGAAAAAATCATGACAAATAAGTACTCAGACAAATGTCTTCTCTAGAATTTATAAAGAACTAAAAACACTAGGGCCCAAAATTTGAAGACCCAGTCCAGAAATGGGCAGCTGAGATGAACTCACACTTCTCAGAGGATGAAATTAAAGAAGCAAATAAATATATGAAAAAGTGCTCCACATCACTAGCCATCCGCAAAATGCAAATTAAAACAACATTGCGATGTCATCTCACCCCAGAAAGAATGGCTATTATAATGAAATCACACAACAACAAATGTTGGAGAGGCTGTGGGGAAAAAGGAACCCTTCTCCGCTGCTGGTGGGAATGTAGACTGGTGCAACCATTATGGAAATCAGTTTGGTGACTCCTTAGAAAAGTTGGACTGGAAATCCCCTATAAACCAGCTATTCCTCTACTGGGAATTTTCCCGGAGGATCTGAAAACATCATATCATAGTGATAAATATGTGCCTATGTTTATAGTAGCAAAATTTGTGATAGCCAAATCTTGAAAACAACAAAGATGCCCTTCACCTGAGGAATAGTTGAAAAAGATGTGGAAAGAAAGCTATAATACAAGTAAATGCAAAGCAAGAACTCGAGGACTAACTACTTAAGAGAGGGAAAGGAGAAGAGCTAGGAAACATGACAGTGGCAAGCCATACAGTTATATGTAGAAGATGGGTAAGGAAATGATCCTGAGAATTTCAGAAGATTTTTGAACCTAGGAGTTAATTGGAAGGATTCTCACCCTGACTAACTATATATACTGACACCTGTGAACTAAGCAACTGCACTGAGGATGGTAATCTTTAATAGTAGTTTCATGCTTGGAGTGCCTATCAGTCTGGTCTTCAGAATATGGGCTGCTTGTCATGACATGCCAGTTACTGCCATGCTGTCTCTCGTGTAGATGATTGTTCAAAAAGAAGGGGGTAGTGAATGAAGGCAGGATACAGGAAGAGGAATGTTGATTTACTATCCCGCTTCAACGTTGTATATGGATAGATTTCTGGATTTATGTGTAAACATAAGAAGTATATAATTCTTTATGCCTATTTTTAAAATATATTCTAAATTTGAAAGTTTTTCATCATATTCTATAGAGACTTAAAATTTAACATATTAATACTTATGAATAATACCTGTTGCATGTTATGCCTAAGATGTTTGATATTAAGACAGATAGTGAGATTAAGCTTAGCTGCGTAGGTTGTATGGTAACAACAATAAGCTTCTCTTCTGGAGAGTTAGCAATCTAAGTTTGCAGACAAAAATTAGACAAAAAGGAGGGCCAAAAGGAAAGCCAACATTTTGGCCCTAGCATTTCAAGGTCAATTAAGACTCAGGACATATGAGAACTTGTACTGTAACATCATGTAACTCAGTAATGTCCCAATTTTTCTAATCAAGGAGATTATGGGGCCAAAGAGGAAAGTAGTCGATGGTGTAGAGTGTGCCTAAGGAGAATCACATGGAGAGAAAACATTCTCTCAGGCTTTCACAGAGAGCATATTGGCCAAGCAATGGCCGTGACTCATTCACATGGCTGACACTACAAAGGATCTACAATCTGAAATACAGGATCTCAGGATAAATCCTGAGGGGATTTCACTGACCTTGTCAGATCCAAAAGCTACAACTCTTATTACATAGGTCTTGCTTTATCTTGGTCTTAAGCATGCAGCAGAATAGTATTAAAATGAATTATATGAAGTAAAGCCATGGTGTAATGTTGAGCTGTATGGGACTCAGGTCAACAATTTCTGACATTGCCAGTCAAGCGGAAGACCCAATACTATTATGGAGTACTGGACTCTTTTAGAATATTTTGCTGAGTTAACACACTTATAATATTCAAATGACAGAACTAAACAAAAAAAGGGTATACAGATGAATGTCCGTTTTGTATCTGTGTATTCAAAATGGTTAGGATAGATATATAGTTACATTCTCTTAAGAGAGAGATTTGTTTTAATAGTGTTTGTAAACAGGATATCATGGCTGCATCTTGTACAGCAAGTATTCACTAGGAAATACGTTTGCAATGTGTTAATTATTCAAACTGTCCTACCAATTTGGTTTGAAGCTGTCTCAATGCTATTTGTTTCTCAATAAAATTATGGAAAAAAAACTTCACTTTTCGTGAAACCATTTACAACATATTGGAAGGTTTGTAGCATAGTGACTGTTTAGCCTAAGCCTTGCTGCAGGTATTGACCTTTGCTTTGAAATTATCATTCTATTTTTAAGCAATCAAATGGGTATGTATAAAATACATTGTCTCTTGTTATGCTTCCTTTGTTCACTGTTATTTATCCTTCATTTCTGTTTCAAATAACTTTGTCTTTTCAAGATTTCTCTCCTGTCAAGCTCCGATGGAGACTGGAGCCTCTTGGGTTTCGCTGGGGGCAGAAGCAACCTTCTGCAGCACCATTTTCACTGCACAGATGTCATCAGACTCTGCTTATCTGCACCCCTCACACTCTTCCTTTATCATTACTGTTCCCTGTATGTTGTGTTTCAAATTCACGTGGATATCACAACTATGAAGTACTTACTGGTGTACTTATGTGTGATTATTTTAGTTTTTCACAGTAGAAAATGTATTAAAACCCACCCTAATCGTTTCATGCTTTCCATTTGCTACACTTTCCTTCATAGTTGAAATCATTTTCTCTATGTAAATGGAGCTTAGCAAAGTCCTCTTAGACCTTGAGTTATGTAATTTTCTTAATAAAGATTATAAAACCTTGCTGGCATCAGCCTTTGCAGACAGTGATTACATTTTGTGAGTGCCTCTTTTTTTTTCCCCAGAGGACTACAATTCTTCATTGCTTGTGGTTGCTTTGGTAGAACAGTAATGCAATTTATACAGAAAAGTTGAAATAAGTGATCTATATATAACATTTTAGCATTTTTCTAATACACTTGAATGCCTATCTTAGTATAAAACCGAGTAACACATATAACACATATATGGTATAAATTGCTTAAAGGCTATTATTTAACTGGCATTGTCATGTACATTTAACACGCATCTCTTAACATTTGTAGCTGGCACACTAGAAAAAGACAGATATCTAAAATAAAAAGATTATCATTCTAAATAATTCTAGTTTTACTTTTAGAAGATATGCACATCTGGAAGACATGAAAACATTTAAGATATTATGAAATTAACAATAATAAATTGTCATAGCCATATGAAAATTTTAGTTTATTAGTTTGCACGAAATGTATCTTTTAATAAGACTTCATCATTTTATCCATAGCTATGGTATTCTTTTAGTAATCAATGTAAATACATCACAATAATATAATTAGCAACATTTACTGGGATATATCTGCTCATCAGTTTCCTAAGCTCATTCTCTAAAAACTGGAATATATATATATATATATATATATATATATATATATATATATGCATGCCCTAAGGGGTACTCATTTCATTATCTTTAATGTTTTGATGACCTATGGGAACTACAATATAATAATGAATACATCATTTTTTTTGTTGGAACCGGGGATTGAACTCAGGCCCTTGCACTTCCTAGGAAAGTACTTATTCGATGAAGCCATTGTCCCAGCCTAAACTATTGCCTTAATACAGAGAGCTGAGTAAAAATGTACCACAGATTATAATTCTAAAACATGATTTATGTGTTATATGAGAAATTGTTCATGATAACAATTGTTAATAAGAAATAATAAGGAATGACAAGAAATATTTGTGCTAATAGTGTTTGTACAGTATTATGTCTGCATCTTTTACTGTGAATAACCACTACAAAGAAAACAACGTGCAAGTATTAATTATTGAAAGTTTCCTACTAATAAGTTTTGGAACTGTCTCATTGTTATTTGTTTCTCAATAAAATTAATAAAAAAGAAAGAAGAAATTGATTCAAGACTTCTATGTAGAAGTTGTGGCAAAACGCCCTCCTGTGACAGACACAGGAAGAGCATTCTCTTTAGTTTATTGTAAGAGTATTAATCTCCTCCACGATAAATCCACAAACATAATGCAATTTAACACTAGTCAAATTTCACACATAACTCTAAAGCTAGCACACTCAAGCTTAGGATATGAATGAGGGAAAACCACAGCATTCAATTAATAAGTGGTATTTTTCAGGGTTGTGATCTGATCATGTATTGAGGAATTCCCTCTAATAACTACTTTGCTTTTATTCAGGCTTATGCCCAGCAATTTCCAGAATGTTCTGGCCTTCATTTTTGCCATTGAGGAGATCAACAGGAATTCTCATCTTTTACCAAACATTTCTTTGGGATATGAGTACCATAATTTACTATACAGCTACTGGAGGATATTAGAGAGTTTCCTCATTCTGTACCCAGGACAAAGTGGGACCCCTAACTATAGCTGTGGGACAGAGACTAAGTCTATAGCATTGCTAACAGCATCACCTTGGGCAATTTCTTCTCAAGTTGGACCATTTCTGGAACTCTACAAATTTCCGCAGGTGAGGCTGGGTGGATAGGGAAGGATAAAACGTGTCACATTAATTGACAGTTTCAGGTGCAGTTTCAAAGATGATGAATGTGTGGACTCTGTGTTTGTCTATTACACAAACTGTACAGCCTCAAAGTGAAACCCAATGAGTTATCTTGATTAGCTACATTTTCTTTACGTACATCAGAAAGGCAGAAGATAAGGTCAAAAGTCTTCAACTCAGTGTGTGCTCATTTATTTTCTAAAACAAGACTCTTACGAACTAAGATGATTAACTAGATAGGAATATTCAGTATTTCGTTGTATAATTCAGCTATTTAAATTTTCAACTATAGTTTTGCTGTTTCATGAAACCCTTTATGTGAAAGAATGAGCTTTATGTAAAATTTCTTTGCATAACTTTGGGTTGTCATTTTCTTGTAGCTTACTTTTGGCACTTTCGATCCTGCATTCAGTGACAGTGGCCAGTTTCCTTCTCTCCACCAGGTGGCCCCTAAGGACACATCTCTGGCCCTAGCTATGGTCTCCTTATTGCTTCATTTTAGCTGGACCTGGGTGGGACTGGTCATGACAGAAGGCCAGAATGGTTTTCAGTTCCTCTCAGATGTGAGGAGAGAGACAGACAGGAATGGAGTCTGTATAGCATTTGTGACTCTAATCTCAAATGCTCTGGTATCATACCTCTCATTTACAAAATTGAAAAATTTCCTGACTAGAGAAATATTACCAGTAAATGTGGTGATTATTTATTATGACAGTGACAGCTTAAATAATATATTTATTTATTTATTTATTTATTTATTTATTTATTTGAGAGAGAGAGAGAGAGAGAGAGAG
>NW_004524866.1:911031-945730 GCF_000260255.1 Octodon degus
AAGCTTGTTCTAAGTAGGTGCTTTAGACCACTGAGCCATCTCTCCAGCCCAACTTAAATAATATAAACCATCATCTGGGGCTCCACTTAGTGACATGGAGAATCTGGGTCACAAACACACAATGGCATGCAGACCTGGCTGGCAGAAATTTCATCCTGGACTCATTCCATGGGATCCTCATTTTTTCACACCACCATAAGGAGATTTCTGGTTTTAATAGGTTTATCCAAACAGCAACACCATTCAAATACCCAGAAGACACATTCCTCACTCGGTACTGGTTCCAGAATTTCCACTGCTTATTCTCTACATCTGACTGTTCACTGAAGGACTGCACCCCCAATGCCTCCCTGGCATCGCTGCCTCTGAATCGTTTTGACACAGCCATGAATGATGGGAGTTTCAACACCTACAATGCTGTGTATGTGGTGGCCCACGCGCTCCAAGAGATGATTCTTGAACGAGCACAAAAACAACTCATAGAAAGTGGGGACAATATGGTGTTCTCTCCCTGGCAGGTAATGTGATTTTTATTTTGAGGAAGGCCCTGTAGTCACAGTCAAATCAGAGGGCTTTTGCCAAGTGCTGAGATCAATAAAGAGAATTCCTCTGAAAAAGCCAAGAGTCTAGAATGATTTTGTTGTTGAGATAAATTTTGACATGGAAATGAATCAGTATCATTGCATTGTTTCAGAAGGATATTAAAGCTTTTGCTATTTCAGGTGGTTAATAAATACAGCATTTTCCTGTACAGTTTTAGAAAGGAAAACAGACATCATGTATTTTATGTGTACCTCAATGCATCAAATACCAGAGTGGATATTTTACCAAAGATTGACATTCTATTCCACAAGCATTTTCGTGTTGATGATCGCATTTTGCAGGCAAATGTTGTGGGAACACACAGAAACATAGCAATTAGAAATGTTTGGCATGTGTGTGCCCCACATGCTTATATGGGTTTGGTTGAAACTACTTTTGAAACTAACCTTTAAGAAGCATTATGATACTTTAAGTCACTTTTCTTCATTCCATGCCAGGGTTTATGCTCCATTATGAAACAAGAATAATGAACAGTAGAGACTTCCCCACCCAGGTTTTGTTTCCTAACATTCCTGTCCATGTTATCACAGGATAGTGCTTCCTTTTCAGCTGCAGCCCCTTCTGAAGGACCTCCACGTTAACACTCCTGCTGGGGAGCAAGTCAATTTAGACAAGCACAATAAATTGGATACAAAGTATGATATTCTCAACTTTTGGAATTTTCCAGAAGGCCTGAGACTTAGGGTGAAAGTCGGAACGTTTTCCCCACATGAGTCACCTGGGGAACAGTTGATCTTGTCTGAGGAGATGATACAGTGGGCCATTGGAAACATGGAGGTATGTCGACAGCAAACCTAATTTGAGTCTCAAAATCAGGTGAGTCACACATATAAAATAAATATTGTTGTGGATTTTCTTCCCTATCTTTGACCAGGAATGCTCACACATGGAGTTTAACAACTCCCTTTTAAAATTGAAAGAATTTCTTATGCATCCTTTTCTGATAGATTTTCAACTTTTTTTCAAGAAGTAGATTTTTCAGTCAGATTTTTGTCAGTACATTTTAGCCATTATATAAATATGGCAGTATGCAAGTATTTGGAATTATGCATTAATACAAAGTGTTTTTCACTCTGCTTGTGGATGGTGACGTCACCAACACAAATCTGCTTGTCCTCAGACTCCCCGCTCAGCCTGCAGTGAGAGTTGCACCCCTGGATTCAGGAAGTCCCCTCAGGAAGGAAAGGCTGCCTGCTGTTTTGACTGCGCCCCTTGCTCTAGGAATGAGATCACTAATGACACAGGTAAGAGTAACTCCTGTGCAATAGTTGTGTCATTCTCTTTTTTTTTGTTTATTTGTTTATTTTTGTGTGTGGCCAGCTCAGCCCACCAGGGGGCAGGGCTGGCTGGCATGTGGTGCTGGGGATTGAACTGCGGTCCCTGTGGTTTGCTTAGCTTAGCTTGTTCTAAGTAGGTGCTCTAGACCACTGAGCCATCTCAACAGCCCTGTCATTCTCTTTTGTCTCTAATCAATCCAAGAAAAGAGTAAGATCTGAAACAGAAAAACAAAAGCTAATTCTTTTTTCCCTTATTTAGCAATTTAACTGTGTAACGATATATTGGGATAAATGATTCCCTGCCCTGAACTGTATCTGACAATGTTTTAAATGTCCTTTTGCTTTGCAGGGTGTGGGATGCAGACATACTCTACACTGCGCTGTAATCTCAGCCATTTGTAGTCTGTTATTTTTAGAAAGGTTCTCCTAAATTGCCTAATCTGAACTGTAATTTGTGATCCTTCTTGTTGAGAATACAGGCACATGAAACCACACCTGGATTCTATGCTTTAGTTTTGTAGATCCCCTCTGAGCATCATGTTCCCAACCAATTAAGTTGCATGCCTACCATCCCAGCATAGTAGGAGGCTAAAGAACAAAGTTTCGGGCAGAGGCAGGCAGCTTGTGGCAGATCCAGTGAATAGGTGGATGAGGCCTCATTGTAATTTATTGGAAGCCTTCTTCTCTACTGGAAAGTACTTACAAGCAGGATGCACTGATAGTTGACCATAATTCAGAAATACAATGACAAGAGAAAATTTTCACAGCTGACTCAGAGAGTCGCATAATCCCTAGGTTGTGAGGTGCGAGGTCCTGAGTTTAATCAATGGTACAGAAGAAGGAGAAGGAGAAGGAGAAGGAGAAGGAGAAGGAGAAGGAAGATGAGGAGGGGGAGGACGAGGAGGAGCAGAAATGATATGTTGGCGGCCTTTGGAACACAAGGATACATTTTGTGAAAAATAGGATAGCCATGTGTCTTTTTCTGTAATGACACTTTTAAAAAAAATTATCATGAATCATCCCTATCAATCACCCATTGCATGGTGACATGAATAATCATTAGTGTCACAGAGCTGCATGAGTTTATATTTGTACAAAATATAGGATATGCCAAAGAATGATATCTACATGTTTCTTTTCTTTCAGTCTTTATTTATTTATACATTTTGTACAGACCCTCAGTATGTAACTTGCATTTGTAGTGATCCTCCTGTCTCAGCCTCCCCAGCTCTGGGATTGCAGGTGTGAGCCTCCGTTTCCAGTTTCAGTGGCTGGCTTGGCACGGGGCCAGTAGGGTATGTTGTACCTGGGATAGAACCTGAGTCCTTGCACTTGCCAGGCAGGTGCTTAGACAACTGAGCTATCTCCCTGACCTCTTCATTTTTCAATTCATAATAATTTTTTCACAGACCCTATAGCATCTGTATTATATCATATTTGTATGAACTCTGATAATTTCTTTTTTATAATTACTTGTTTTGTGGTACCAGGGGTTGAACTCAGGACTCTGCACCTGCCAGACAAGTGCTTATTCTATGGAGCTATCTCCCCGCCCCCCCAATAATTTCTTGATATGATTAACAGAAATAAAAAGCATAGAAAAATCACAATTTTGACAGCAAGTGAAGTACATAAAATGAGGCTCAATATTATTGAAAAACAAAGAATGTGAAGATGCATTTTGTGTGTTGCACCCTAATATAATACTGAAGATTTTTCAATTCCATAAGTAACGCTTTGATAATAATCAAACTGGGAAAGTTACCTCTCAACTCTACATTCTTTACTTTTTTTCTGGTGTGTGTGATTTAGTTTTATACACTGACTAGCATAATTGGCAATTAGTTTTTAAATATAATAAGTCGCATTGCATTGCATACAAGAAATTTACTTAAGGTGTATACAATCATAATAGAGTATGGTAATTTCATATACATATAGTCCATGTTAATTTATAGAGAAAAATATTTCCTAAACCAGTTACTTCTAGCTTAAGAAATATATTCTTGGGCTGGTCAGGTAGCTCAGTGGACTAAACAGCCTGCTTTGGCAGACACAGGGACCAGGGTTCGGTACCTGACATTCCTCGCTGGCCCCTTCCCTGAGGTGTGCTGGGAAGACAGCTGAGACTGGGCATGATGGGATGGACCTGCATTCCTAGCCCTTGGGAGGCCAAAAACAGGAGGATCACTACCAGTCCAATCTTTGTAATGATTCCCTGGAGACCAAGTATGGAACACATTAAAGAGAAAAAGAAAAAGATATTCTTCAATGAAGTGGGTATAACACATTTTAAAAGAATATTTTAGAGTCTATAAATGATAATATTACTTATAAACCCTTTTGGTTAGAAATGAAGCTAACTTTATAGCGAAATATGTATGTGAAACATATTTAACAAAGAGGCTGAGTCCTGCATTTGAATATTTTATCAGAAACTCGAAAAAATCCAAAAATTCCACAAAAATAAAATGAAGGAAAAGAAACAATATGGAAATCAATTTTAAGGAAATTTAGATACAAAAATAGATGACACATCGATAGATAGATAGATAGATAGATAGATAGATAGATAGATAGATAGATAGATAGATACATGATAGATAGATCGATAGAAAAATAAAACCAAAGTTGATTCTGTTTAAAAATTGAATAACCTTCAATAATATTTCCAAGAATAAAGAGAAAAATTTCAAAATAAAATCTTTATTATTCATAAATTTCTCATTTGTACAAATAAGTAGGAAATCTTTCACATAAAAATTGTCTTAAGAATTGGACATATACCTTTGAAAATTTACTTAAAATTGAGAAATTCAAAACAAAATAGCAAACTATCCTAGGAAAAAATAAGAAAAATTCCACAGTGTCATGTACTAACATATAAGTTCATAATTAATATTTTACAAAAATTTTTATACTATCTAAAATCTTAGCAGTCAAACATATAAGCATTGAAGACCCGACTAGTAGTCATTCCTCAAACACCTTTCCAAAAATGAAAAAGTGCACAGAGCATTATTTTCTGTGAAGAGCTGAAGTCTGGCTCCATTGCTGCACAGCAATAGGAGAAGAGCCAGTCCTACCCTCTCCTTTTTCTTCTGCAGGCTTATTGCAATAGGGACATAGGTGGTCATCAGTTTTCCAGGAAAATAGAAATAAAATAACTAAAATTATACTACATTGAACATCTTTTGTTATTTAAATCTGAAGAATGAAGATAACAAATTGTACTAAATTAAAATTTGAGCAAATTACATTCATTCCATAAATAATATTTCCTGCACACAAAGCAGGCATTATATTTTGTTGTTTGATGTGGAAAACAAAAATAAAGAAAATAATTCTTATAAGGATTATTTCTGAAAAGGAAAACCTGTACCAGAAGTACTGGAAGTGTTTCTAAAAAGGAAATCCTGTACCAGAAGTATCAGAAGTGTTGCTCTTTTAGAAACTGTATTCTTTTTGAAACTACCTAGCTGTCTAATGTTTCATGGCTCTGCAATCTCTTTTTGAATTCTATAACTAGGACAGCACAAAGAACAATGTAGAATGTCTGACTGTGACAATCACCATAATAACTACTCTGGTTGAATAACAGAGACTCCTAAATCACACCTTCTAACTGATGATCTCATCCTATAAGCTGATCAGGGAAGGGCCAGGCTGTCCTGCGCTGCCTTGGTACCTCATGCTTATGCATCATACAATATCCCTGGACCACCAGCACTCACGACCTGGCTCTGCCGATGGTGAGAGACATGGACAGGACCACAAGTGTAAAATAACGGTGCTCCCTGCTTCCATATGTCCTTGGTGCTTTCACTTTCCCAGACTCAGTTTTGCTACACTTCCACTAGCAATACACAGAAAGACATAGCTAGTAAAGTATTTTCTATTTTTTTTAATTTATTTAGTACAGGGCTACAGGGTCTCACTACACAGATTGGATTCTTAGTGATCCTCCTATTTTCAGCCTCTCAAGCGCTGGGATTACAGGTGCATGCCACCATGCCCAGTCTCGATCCACATTTTAGCACTCCTTAGCAGTAGGGCTGGCACAGCATACCCAGGATCGAACCTGTGCTCTGCCTAAACAGGAGCTTTATTCACCAGAGAAATCTTGCCAGCCCCCTAATACATTTTTTTCAAGCAAGTAAATAAAAGTAAAACTGTTCTCAGAAGAGATTTACTATGAAGTATATCATTTTGTAAAATTAAGTGTACATATAAAACACTAATGAATTAAAAAATCTATAAAGTTCTGACTGAATGACTTATGTTAAAATACTCCTAAAATTTACTCATGTGATATTCAAAGATGAAAATTTAGATGATATGTATTCCATTTTAAAATATGAAATGCTGATAAATTCCTTAAGTGTTTTGAAACATATTAGTGATAAATTAAAGTATTTAAAAAAAGTAAAACATAAATAAGTGATTGAATAAAATATATTCACAGATGGAAGATTCACTGAAGAAGAATCACTATTTACAAAGTTGATATAGTTACACTAGGTAATTTCAATAAAAATTCAATTATAAGTGACATCCACTTCAGTATAAAGGCTTCGAGTTTATCATTCTTAATAGCTGAATAATACTCCATTGTGCAAAAATAACACATCTTTTTCAACCATTCCTCAGGTGATGGGCACCTTGCTTGTTTCCAAGAGTTGACTATCACAAATTGTGCTGCTATAAACATAGGCACACATATATCACTATGATATGATGTTTTCAGATCCTCTGGGAAAATTCCCAGTAGAGGAATAGCTGGTTTAAAGGGGATTTCCAGTCCAACTTTTCTAAGGAGTCTCCATACTGACTTCCATAATGGTTGCACCAGTCTGCCTTCCCACCAGCAGTGGAGAAGGGTTCCTTTTTCCCCATAGCCCCTCCAACATTTGTTGTTGGATGATTTCTTTAGGTTAGCCATTCTTTCTGGAGTGAAATGATATCTCAATGTGGTTTTAATTTGCATTTCACGAATGGCTACTGACGTGGAGCATTTTTTCATATATTTATTCGCTTCTTGAACATATAAACCAGACACACATGTGTAAATATCATATAGTCTCCCTAGTATAAGAACTCAAAAGAAGAAATACAAATAGAAAGATACAATACAAGTAAAAGGAAAGCAGGATCTCAAGGAAAAACTAATCAAGAGAGGGAAAGGAGAAGAGTTAGGAAACATGACAATGTCAAGCCATACAGTTATATGTAGAAGATGAGCAAGGCAATGATCCTGAGAATCTTCAGAAGATTTTTTAATCTAGTAGTTAATTGGAAAGATTCTCACCCTTACTAACTATATATACTGATACCTGTGAACTAAGGTACTGCACTGTAGATGGTAATTTGTAATAGTGGTTTCATGCTTGCAGAGCCTGTCATTCTAGTCTTCTAAATATGAGCTACTTGTCATGACATGACAGTTGCTGCTATGATGTTTCTTTGGAAGGTGGATATTCAAGAAGAAAGGGGTGGTGAAGGAAAGCAAGAGAGAGGAAAAGGAAAATTGTGGGACTGTCCTGCTTCAAGGTTGTACATGGTGAGATTTTTGGACTTATGTGCAAACATGAGAAGTATAGAATTCTTTATCCTATTTTTAAAATATATTCTAATTTTTAAATGTTTTTTATCATATTCTGTAGGGACTTAAAGTTCAACATATCAATATTTGATGAAAAATACCTGTCCCATATTATACCTAAGATGTTTGATATACAGACAAATAGTGAGGTTAAGCTTAACAGCCTAAGTTGTTTCATAATAACAATAAGCTTGTCTTCTGGATGGCTAACAACCTAAGTTTGCAGACCAAAATTGGAGAAAAAGGAGGGCACAAGGAAAGCCAACATTTTGGTCCTAGCCTTCTAAGGTAAGTTAAGACTCAGGACATATGAGAACTTGTACTGTGACATTAGTGTCCCAAATTTTCTGATCAAGGAGATTATGGGACCAAAGAGGAAAGTGATCGATGATGTAGAGTGTGCCTAAGGAGAGTCACATGGACAGAAAACATCCTCTCAGGCTTTCACAGAGAGCACTTTGGCCAAGCAATGGCCGTGACTCATCCACATGGCTGACACTGACAAAGGTTCTACAGTCTGAGGTACAGGATCTCAGGATAAATCCTGAGGGGATTTCACTGACCTTCTCAGACCCAAAAGCTACAACTCTTGTTGCATAGGTCCTCCTTTACCTTGGTCTTAACCATCCAGAAGAAAAGTATAAAAACGAAATATAAGAAGTAAAGCCATGCTGTTATATTGAGCTGTGGGGGACTCAGGTCATCAATTTGTGACATTGCCAGTGAAGCAGAAGACCCAATACTATTGTGGGCTGCTGGACTCTTTTGGAATGTTTTGCTGAGTTTACACATCTATAATATTCAAATAACGGTACTTAACAGCAAAAAAAAGGTATACAGATGAATGTCCATTTTGTATCTGTGTATTCAGAGAGGTTGGGATAGATATATAGTTACATTCTCTTAATGAAGAGAATGATTTTTCCTAAAGGTGTTTGTAAATGGCATGTCAGGTCTGCACTTGTACAACAATTAACCACTAAGAAGAATGTATGCAGTGTGTTAATTATTGACACTATCCTACTGATTTTATTTGAAACTGTCTCATTGCTATTTGTTTATCAATAAAATTATGGCAAAAAATTCAATTACAAATTTTGGTGTGAATTATGACCTTTTATGAGGGGACAATTCATATATTTCCTGAAATGAAATACTACTTGAATTATCTGATTCATTGAAGTTATGAGATTTTGGTAGTTTTGGTATAACTGCTTGCAGATTGCATGAGAAATCACAACAACACAGAGATTATTTTTTACAGAAGTATTCTGCTTTGTGAAAAGAGATAACTGAATTTATGAATGTAGCTGTCTGATAAGCATAACAAAATGTTTTCCACATGATCCCAAATAAGGTGGTCAGGGCTGTTCTTACAGCTAAGCACATTAAAGCGCCAGGTTAGGCAGAGCACAGGGTTCAGGGTCCCATCCTCAACATACTGTGTCTGCCCCACCCGTGTGGGGCCCTAAGAGGGCAATTGAGACTGGGCATGGTGGTGCACACCTGAAATCCCATCACATGAGAGGCTGGAGACAGAACAATCACTACGATTCTGACCTATGCAGTGAGACCCTGTAGACTCTTTAGACCCTGCCCTAAATACAGAAAACAAAACAAAACAAAATAAAAACAAATAAAAGAATAATGTGGCCAGTACCAAGGAGTAATTTTTTCTTATCTAATATTTTTATGTATCTAGAAAAACTGAGAAATTTTCCTCAACTATGAGCATCTTGGGGTAAGAAGAATAAGGAGAAAAACCTAAAATTTCAGTGTTAATAATTTTAATTTCTCACTAGACATGGAACAGTGTGTGATGTGTCCACATCATCAGTATGCCAACATTCAGAGAAACCACTGCCTCCAAAAGAACGTCACTTTTCTGGCTTATGAAGACCGCCTGGGGAAGGCTCTGGCTGGCACTGCCCTGAGTCTTACTATGCTCACATCTGCTGTTCTTGGACTCTTTGTTAACCACCAAGACACTCCCATTGTCAAGGCCAACAACAGGGCTCTCAGCTACACCTTGCTCATCTCCCTCACCTGCTGTTTCCTCTGCTCCTTGCTCTTCATCGGCCGTCCCAACACAGCCACCTGCATCCTGCAGCAGACCACGTTTGGAGTTGTGTTCACTGTGGCTGTTTCCACTGTCTTGGCAAAGACCGTGACTGTGCTTCTGGCCTTCAAGATCACTGCTCCAGACAGAAGGATGAGACAGTGGCTGGTGTCAGGAGCACCAAACTACATCATCCCCATCTGCTCCCTGATCCAACTTACTCTCTGTGGAGTCTGGATGGGGACAAATCCACCCTACATTGACACAGATGCTCACTCTGAGCATGGTCACATCATCATCGTGTGCAACAAGGGCTCCCTCACTGCCTTCTACTGTGTCCTGGGATACCTGGGCTCCCTGGCCCTTGTGACCTTCACTGTGGCTTTCCTGGCCAGGAACCTGCCTGACACCTTCAATGAAGCCAAGTTCCTGACGTTCAGCATGCTGGTGTTCTGCAGTGTGTGGTTGACCTTCCTGCCCGTGTACCACAGCAGCAAGGGGAAGGCCATGGTGGCCATGGAGGTCTTCTCCATCTTGGCCTCCAGTTCAGGGCTGCTGGGATGCATCTTTGCCCCTAAGTGCTACATTATTTTGTTAAGACCAGAGAGAAATTCTCTGCATGGGTTTAGAAATAAAACACATTTGCACAGTAAGAAACCCTTATAAGTTTAAAAAATATATGTTTCAGTACAATAAGTTCTTGCCTGGCAAGTGCAAGAGCATGAATTCAATCCTCAGTTCAATGCTCCCTTCCCCCCAAATAATAGAAATAAAAAGTAGAAAAATAAAAAAATATGTGTTTTTTTTCTAAAATCCATAATAGCTCAGTGTTGAACATGCACTATTATTTTCAGTTACTTATTTCGTTACAGCATGAGATTTGCCTCAATTATCAGTGGATCCATTTTTTTTCTCTAGGCACAAAGTTGCTGGTTGTAGGAAAAAATCTCCATCTCCCTTTGAATCTTATTTTGAAAAAGAAGTTTTTCAGGGGGAACTACCTGGTGGGCCTCCCTCCTGTCCCTCTCTTGGACAGGAGCATTCTTTTTCTCAATAAATATATTCTGCTCATAAAAAAAAGAAAGAAGTTATTCCTGGCAGAATATCTACACTAAATCCTCATATATAACCTGAGGTTTGGTTTAGTTTTGCCTTTATTTTATTTATTTAGTATTTTTAATGTATTTTGTGTAGGTTTTCACTATGCTGGTAGGAGTCGTAGTGATCCTCCTATCTGCACCCTGCCCAGCGCTGGGAAGACAGGTGGGCCCCACCATGCTGAGACTTGATATTGGGCTCAGAGGGCCTGGGGGCAGGCTTGTGTGGCACGCAGTGGCAGGGATTGAACCCTGGTTCCTGCACTTGCCTCAGTAGGCACTTAGTCCACTGAGCTGTCTCACTGGGCCATTTCTCCCTTATCACATGCACCACTTGAACTTCTGAATCATTTGTGCTCATGTTTAATATGATAATGTTGTCTTCCCACCACCGCATTTCAAAGTCCCTGTTGTGTTTCATTACATTTTTCCATTTTAGATATTATGACTTACATATGGCTACTATAGTTTATTCTGATAGTTTGATATTTGCTTGATCAATTTTACCTTTCAAGGTCCCTGAAAATGTTTTTGAGTAAATTCACTCTCATTAGAGAAATATCTATGGATATGAGACTTTGTGGACAAAATGTCTTTGCTCCACTTTAAGCGAAGAGGATCGAATACAGGCAACTCATGTTTATTCTCTAGATTAGTTCTACTGGTTAGTAATAAATCTTGGAGATTTTGTCATATGAAACTGTAAGTGCTTCTGATATTTCTGAAAATATCAGAAAAACAAAGTATTACATTTTAATATTTGTTATATATTTATATGAAATCATCAAAATTTCAAGCATTGATTCGTTACTTGTGTAAAATATATAAAAACAACAACAGGAATGTATTTCTGGACCATCCAAATAGTTCAGCAGACTAAAGTGCCAGCTTAGTCGGTCTCAGGGACCAAGGATTGATCCTCACCATGCCATGCTGGCTCCGCCCCAGGGCACTATGAGCCAGTGAGTGAAACTGGGCGGTGTGGTGCATGTATGTAATCCCAGCGCTAGGGAGAATAAATACAAGAGGATCACTATGAATCCAACCTACATATGGAGACCATGTAGGTATTGTAGTAAATGAATTTTTTAAAAAACAATATTAACTACATGTTGAATAGTCCATGCACCATGCTCAAATCAGTTTCACTTCATAGATGCAAGAATAGTTCAACATAGCATACTCAGTGAATGCATTATCAAAACAGAATAAAGGATATAAATCACATCATCATCTCCAGAGATGTAGAAGAAACACTTGACAACTATAAACTATTTATGCTGAGAATCCTCAAAAGTTAGGTATAGTAGTATCATATTTCAATTTAACTCCCTGTCTCTCACCTGGAAGATAAATGCACTCAAAATTAATCAAACACATTAATTAACTACCAAAAATGGTATAACTATTTGGGGATATTAAAGAAGAAACATCACAGATTAATGGTATAGAAAACATTGTCCTGAATTAACACTCCCGTGGCTGAGGAAACAGAAGCAAGAATCTTCAAAAAAGATGACCAGGCTTCTCTTAATCAAAAAGGGGTGAGCATCTGATGGACCAGAAATTGACTTGATGAAACATTCAGCCTCACTGGACCAAATACTAGCACTTTCCACTCTCAGCTGTGTGTGATCCTACTTTACCTCAAGGATCAGGAAGTTTGGAGCCCTGTGAGCCTTGAAAGTGTACGTGTGACCTGCCAGGTTTAGCACTGGTGACAGAAGTTATCCTGGACTGTAGCACAGATGGTGGGAAAATGTACACCAGCATTGGGGAGTGGGGGTGAAGAAGGTATCAAAACCTGTTTGAAGCTAAGAGCCTGCATTGGTACAGAAAGGTGGATAAGGGCTGTGGCTTGGCAGACAGAAGTGGCTCATACTGAAGTAGAAATCAGGTACTAACTGATGCTACTGTGGTCAAATAAACACATACTCACTTCCACAAGGCTTACTGCACTTTGTGTAGCAGCAACATGTTGGTGATTTTCTATGCTCACTAAAGAAATTGGTCAGTGGTTTTCTTTCTCAGTTGAGTGCTTTTCTGTTTTTGGTATTCTATGTCTCAGGAACGACTTTGGCAGTCTTCCTTCCCCTTAAATCTTATTGAAGATATCAAAGCAAATTGGAGTTAGGTTATGCCTGATGTTGTTATAGAATTACACAGTAAACTCATTTACACATGGGCCTTTCTTAGTATTTTGTCATTACTGTCTCTTAGTCAATGTCTTATTAAATTGCTCAGCGTGTTTCTGTCTTCTATTTCAATTTTGGTAATTCTAGTAATCTATCATTTCTTCTAAAACCTCTAAATTTTGGAGTTAGAGTTTTTAAACAAATTATAATTTGTATTCTGCAGTGCAATGCTATCTTTTGTCATTTTTTCTTTTGCATATTAATCGCATATATGTGCGGCTTTTCTTTTCCTTTTTTTTTTTTTTTTTTTTTGCAAAATTGACTAAAGACTTTTCTGTTGTTTATTCTTTCAATAGCCAGCTCTTTGATCCACTGATCTTTTTTCATTGTATCTTACTCTCAATCTAAGTAGTTTCTGTTCAGGTTTTAATAATTTATTTTTGTATATTAGCATTGGATTTAGATTGTTCCTGTTTTTTAGAACCTGGGGGTGCATCTTAGCTTTCTGTGATCTGAGGATTCTCAACTATAAACTTTGTTCTTGGGATTGCATTCATTGTCTCCCATAGTTTCCACTACAGTGGGCTCCCATTACTGATTCTAGGAAGTGTTTCATTCCATGATTTCTACTAAGGTCCACATGTTATGCAAGAGAAATTTCTCTATTAGCATTTGACCACAGTAGCATCGGTTAGTAGCTGACTTCTGCTCCAGCAACGACCACTTGTCTTTCTGCCAAGCCAATAGAGATATTTGAATTTAGATTGTTCGTCTTTTATAGAAATGTTCTAATTTTTTTTTTTTTGGTGTAACCAAGAATTGAACTCAGGCCCTTGCACTTGTCAGGAAAACACTTATTCCACTGAGCTATCTTTCCAGTAAAAATTTGTTCTAAAAGTTCAGTTTGATCTTTGAATATTCTACTATAAATTTTTGGCATCAATCTGAATAGTATTCATGCAAATACATTGTAATAGAAGCTTGGCATCCAATCTATCCAGGCCTTACATTAATTAGATGTTAAAGAAATCATGCTCCATAAAGATTAAGAGGCGAATAAACTCTTTTTTCTTTCTTTCTTTGTTCTCTTTCTTTCTTTCTTTCACTCATGTTATCTTTCGGACCAGAGATTCACTATGCAGCTCAGGCTGAACTTGAACTCACTTTGTAGTCCAGGCTGTCGTTGAACTCCCAGAATCCTCCTGCCACAGCCTCATGTGTTCTGGATTACAGGCATTCTCCACCACATCCGGCATCATCATGTTTGCTAACCTATTTTTCATATGGACATAAGATAACAGATGCACAGCCACAAGGCAGGAAGTAGTTACTTTTTAATTATTGTGAAAGTATATCCTCTTTTTGCTTTGCCATTGCAAATATTATTGCATACCATTATTCATAAGTGAGTGATAGCCCAACAATAAAGCAAAGTCCAAGTTTACATTAGTGTTCACAACTCATGATGGATATTTATTAAAACTTCAAAAATGCAGAATGCTATCTACCCAACCATTACAGAACCGTGAATAATTTTTCCATTGCTTTAGAAATTCACTGGAACTCTGGTGGTGTAACGGTCTACATGTGTGACTCTCATATCCAATACTTTTGGTGGTGAAAGGTGGAGCAGTACTTTCCAATTCTGAGTCTTTGCTTTAGAAGGAACCAGTTCCCATGCTGTCATAAAGTTATTAACAATGTGGGCGCCCAAATTATTACTTTATGAACAGATTATGATACATGAATCCATGGATTTAACATGTTGGATAGCACTATATAGAATGGGGAAAGTAGAAGTTTAGTTTTCTTTCAGAAATGCAACATATTACATTATCAATATTGAATAATTTTTAATTAAGGAATACAAAAGTAACTACTGGTCTTCAGAGAATGGAATATGTATGCAATTGGGAGTTGTGTTGTTTATTTTCCACTCATGACTCAGAAAGCCTGGGCAATGCAGGGAAAGTTCTCCACCACACTGATTCCTGAGTGTATGTGGCTGGATCTTGTTATCATTTGGTGGCTGAGTGTAATGCCAAATCTTCAATAGCAAGTTTGGGTCTCCTCAGGTCATTTCAGAAACATCTAAGACTGAATCCTCTGGTTCAATCCATTTGCATCATCCCAAATGCTGTCCATGTAAATAGCCTGTAGGTGAAGGCCTGGGACAAAATATACATCAAGGAGAAGGCTCCTGGGAACTTGGTGTAAGTGTTTAGAGTGAAACAATGGTGCCTGCAGGTGTAGAAGTGATCATAAATATTTCCTAATATATGTTTTTTACAGAGACACCAGATCTCAGATGCAGAGCTTCAGGGAAACTGGTGGACAATTCCTCTAAGGACATGAGGCTTCAATGAAATGATTTAAGATTTTTAAAGCATCCATCTTTGTTGAAATGAAAAACTGCATGCCCTTCCATTCCTACATATATGGAAACTACCCTACCAACAGAAGTACACACACAAGATACATGGTCACCAAGTAATATTGCAGACTCATCTTTCCTTTGATTTAAGCATCTGTATGTACTCCACAAAGATGCCCTTTTTCAGCGTGATCTTACTCTTCTCGCAGCTGCCTCCCACAGTGTACAACTTGTCTGATGATGACAGTCTTCAAAGCCTGAGCACCAGAGTGTACAAGGATGGAGACGTGGTGATCGGCGGATTCTTCTCCCTGTACACCTGTCTGTACTTCACGGGAATGTCCCAAATAAAACCCACCAGGGACTTTCTCATCATAGAGTAAGTGTCCTTTTGCATTTATTTTTTTTTGCTTGATAATCAGAATCAATAATGCCTGGAGTTTATGAATGGAGAGATCTATATTCTCTGTATTC
Source organism: Octodon degus (assembly GCF_000260255.1). Lineage (NCBI taxonomy): Eukaryota > Metazoa > Chordata > Mammalia > Rodentia > Octodontidae > Octodon > Octodon degus. Next base: position 926,653 of record NW_004524866.1, read on the forward strand.
TTATCCTGTCCTTTCTGTACACACTCAGAATTGTTTATAACTTATTTTTCATTTTGTTCCATCATTCAGTTTTGAACTGAGGAATTTTTTATATCTTATGCTTTCTTTTTAAAGATGAGGTTATGAGGGAGAGAGCATCTTTGCACCCTACTGTATTTCATATAAACTTTATTATATCTTACTTGACACTTCAAGACATGAATGGGTCTCAAATATAGAATCAATCCAAGTGCCAGGTTGATCTCAGTGTTATAAGACAGCAGTAAATATTTCTTTCCTAAAGATCCGCATCTGTAATGTTTCCTTCACCTTACACAAAATATCTCATATATACACAGTTAGTTATGCTCCTCTTCTTTGGGAATTGCCCACTGGTTTCTCACTGTAGATATTTACTAACATTTGAAAATACTGTGAATGTCAAGGTTTTCACCGGAGTGATTCTCTCTGCTGCATCTGCAACCCAGGCCAGGACTAGTGGGGCAGTTTCTGTGAAATTCCTTCTTCTGGTTTCATCCTTCTTCACCTACATTTTCTTAGTTTTCAGACATCTCAGCATCTCTCCTATGGCTAACATTATCATGAATAAATACAATTTGGATGGAATCATAAAATCAGAGATTGTAGGAGACTCTTTGTGCTTTGTCTTTTGCCGGGTGGTAGAGCCACAGTGCTCTCTTTACTAGCTGTTCATGCCCAGAAATAGAAAAGACAGCATTCATAATTAGGGCATCTTCTGATCCAACGTATTTGTACCTATCCCTTGTGCATTATCAAATATAAGATATTCACTCAAATTTTTGTTCTTAGATAATTTTAAGATGTTGGTTTATTTCTGAGACAAAGCTTTGTTATGATGCTAATGTTGGCTAAAGCTTTTGCACTGAAGAAATCAGGCTTCAGGCCCAACTATCTGTAATTAACATCATGTGTCATTACACTGAGCCGTTTCCAAATTAATTTTTCAAAATATGTTTGATATTGGTGGTCATTTTCTTTAAGGTATATATTTTTATTCTGATGGTTACTGCTTATTGTTTCTGGTAGCTAGTAGCAAGTCTGAAAAAATATTTGATGAAGGAGATGGAGAAACCCAGTATGAATTTCCTGCAGACTCTTAAAGTAAGAATTACTGATGGAACTTCCTGAAAAAAATGAGAAAGTTTTGTGCAATCACAGAATAATCATCAGTATGTTAATAGTGGTGTGAAGGGCAGAAATCTTGAGGTAGATCCTGAAGTCTACATGTGCTGATGGGGGTTTACAGCCAGAGCAACAAGGAGGCCAGGATGAAGAACTACCAAGAGACAACATAGGTGTCATGAGCACTGGGCAGAGCCAAACTGAGAGGATTTTAGAGGAAATAATTCAGGTGGGAATTGACACACTCCGGACAGCAAGGCATGAAAACCTGGTCAGATACTAAGTGTGATCAGATTTCCAGGATGTTTCAAGAGTTCTGGAGAAAGTGTGTTTCTCTTCCTGAGGAGAGAAGAGAGGACCCCTCTCCCTTTCCTTTTTCTGTCCATGTTTACCTGCTCATGGCAGCTGTTAGTCTTTTCCTGACCATGTGCTGTGTACAGTTGGTGGCTAAAAATACCTTCCTTTCAACCCCAGGTGCTTTCAATGTGCAGGGCTCCTTAGGCATTGAGTAAAAATCCTCAAGTGTCCATGGCAATGCTCCAAAATTTCCTAAAATCTAAATGAAAATGAAGAGAACACTGCAAAATAATAATATGCAGAGATATAACATATGTTTTCTTTAGAGGATTATATTTGCAATTAGAATTGTAATATTATAAAGGAGCACATGACCCATGTGGGTATGTATGCCATAGCCACAGTATGTATAAATTAGTTTTCATAATATTCTGAAGATTATATTACATTATGTATCTTACAGATTATGATATCTAAATAGAATATATATTAATAGCATGAGGTAAATAGGATTTCAAGTCCGCATCTTGTACAGCAATTAACCACTAAGAAGAATATATGCAGTGTGTTATTTGTTGAAACTGTACTTCTGATTTGATTTGAAACTGTCTCATTGCTGTTTATCAATAAAATTTAAAAAAAAAAATAGCATGAGGATGATTTCTCTATCCATTAACTTATTTTATATAAGAAATGAAGATTTATATTTTTATGAGTACCTTCATGTAATTCTTAGGCCTATATAATAGGGTATCTTACAAAGTGAACTCTATCGACTTTCACCAAATTTCAATGTTCCTCATTTTCAAATTGGTTTCTAATTTCATGAGGATAATAATAGACAGATCTTTGAGAAAGATAGATTGTTGCAGTAGATCTACATTCTTACAAGGACAGGGGCTCTATGCTAAACTATCTTTAATTTAAAATTATTTTGTTGATTTCATTTAAAAAAAAAACCTTGTAAAACATAATACATACTCCCAGAAGCTATGTAAAGCAGTATATTTTCTTTATGGTTATACCAAAGGTGGCACAACTTGATGTGTGTAAGTAGATTTTCATTTATATATTTAAATTTTATTAGGAGATTGATTACATATTTTCTTTTTAAAATCTTCTATTTATTTATTCATTTATTTGGTACACCATTTCACTATTCAGCTCAGACTAGTAGTGATTCTCCTGTGTTGGCCTCCCCCATCACTAGGATTATAAGCATGCACCACTACACCTGATTTTGGTGGCCAGCTGGGCACGGAGCTGGAATAGCATGTGGTACCAGGGATCAAACTTATGTTCTTCTGCTTCCCAGGCAGGGGCTTAGACCATCGAGCTATCTCCCTGACCCCCAATTACATATTTCCATGTAATCTTAACCATGTTTTAGTCTACACTTTGTTATTTACCAATTTTTCCATCATATAAATTTTTAGCACTTCAGAAATGTGTTAAATATTTAAGAAAACAAATATTAGATCATACATATTTAAATATTTCAGGAATTTTTTGCTTGAATTAAGCATTTTTTGCACATAATATAAGAAAAGTGGAAATGAACATGTAGGTAGAGAGAAAATGGTCATGTAAGTGTATGTATTTGCACAGACATGCATGTAAATTCTTGTATTTGTGTGGTGCTGAGTTTAGAGCCCAGGGGCTTTACTCTGAGCTTCATTTTTAGCTCTTTAATAATTTGCTTAGGCTTATAACATTGAGGAAGCGACTAAGTTTTTATGTTGCCAAAGTGGGTCTAAAACTTACGAGTTTTCTGCATCAACATCCTCCGGTGCTGTGTTTACGAGTGTGGGTCTCTAGACTTTGTACTTATTTTAATATATTTGTTATGCTTTAACAACTATTCTGAGATGTTTGTTTTAATTTTGCATGAATGATTATAGTAAGCAATTTTTTAGAATAGATCTCAATCACCATTGACAAAACAATTTAATATTTATATTGATTTTCAATACAACTATCAGATACAAGGCATATATGTATTGCCATATTTATAAATATAAATGGAGGATTAACCACAGGTTGTTTCTTTTTTATTCTCATTTATTCTGTGAAAATGTGAAATTTAAATGTTTTTATATGCTATGTTTAGTAGTAACGTTTCTTCCAAATTTGTATCAACTAATTCTGAATTATTTTCACTATGTTTAATAACCTTTTAGGTAAGTTTTGCTATTTCCAGAAAAAAAGACTCTTGCATATATTTATCTATTTGCTTATTTATTTATTTTTATTTCATTTATTTTTTATTAATTTTATTGAGAAACAAATAGCAATGAGACAGTTTCAAAACTGAATAAATGACAGCTTCAATCATTACTACATTGCATATTGTCTTTGTAGTGGCTATTCATAGTAGAAGATGCAGATATTATCTCCAAAAACTCTTTAGTACAATTCTTTCTTCTCATTGAATTAAGAGAATGGAGCAATATATATCCTAACTATTTTGTATTTACAAATACAAAATAGTCCTTCATTTGTAGCCTCTTCTCTTGTTTGTTTTGTAAGAGATGGGTATTCCATTGCCATTTAAATATTGTAGTTGCAAAAAATAAAATAAAATAAAATTAATATTGTAGTTGCATGAATTCAGAAAAATAATGAATATACTCTTAGTCCATAATAGTAGTGGATCATGCATAGTACTGCCAATGTCAGAAGTTATTGACTTGAGTCTTTTACAGTTGAGCATATTAATATGGCTGTACTTTTTATACCTCATTTTCATACTTTTCTGCTGGATGGTTAAGACCAAGATAAAGTAAGACCTATATAACAACAAATGTAACCTTTTATCTGAGAAGATCAGTAAAATCTCCTCAGATTTACCCTGAAACCTGATACCACAGTGTACAGATCCTTTGTCAGTGTCAGCCATGTGAATGTGTCACGGCCATTACTTGACCAATTTGCTCTCTGTGAAAGCCTGAGAGAATGTTGTATCTCCATGTGACTCTCCTTAGACACATTCTATATCATTGATCACTTTCCTCTATGACCCTATAGTATTCTTGATCAGTTCACTTGGGACACAACTGAGTTATAGGATGTTACAGTACAGGTTCTCCTATGTCTTAGGTCCTCACTGACCTTGAAAGACTAGGGCCAAAATGTTGACTTTCCTTTCAGCCCTTCTTTTTCTCTCATGTTTGGTCTGCAAACTGTAGTTGTTAATCCTCCAGAAGAGAAGCTTAATGATATTATTGCCCTGTAACATGAGCAGTTGAGCTGAACCTCACTATCTGTCTGATTGTCAAACATCTTAGACATAACATGATACTGGTATTTTCCAGCAAGTATTGATATGCTGTACATTAAATCCCTAGAGAATGTGAAGAAAAAATAAAAACAGAAAAAAATATTTTAAAAATAGGAATAAACAATTACATATTTTTACAAGGAAGTTTGGAATTCTAACCATATACAGCACTGTAGCAGGACAGTCCTATGACATTTTTTCTTGTCTCTTGTTTTAATTTCTTACCCTTATTTTTAAACAAACATTTACTTGAAAGACGGTGTTTCGATAATTGGTATGACATAACAAGCAGTATGTATTTATTAGACCAGAATGACAGGCATTCCAAGCATGACCCTAGTATTATACCTTGCTATTCAGTGCAGCTGCTTAGTTCATAGGTATCAGCATATATAGTTAGTCAGGGTGAGAATCTTGCCAATTAACTGCTAGTTTTAAAAACCTGCTGCAGATTCTTAGGATCGTTGCTTTAAGCATTTTGTGCATATAAATGTATGCTTTTGCCCTTGTCATGTTTCCTAATTTTTCTCCTTGCCATCTCTTTGCTGTTTAATTCTTAAGTTCTTCCTTTCCTTTTAATTTTGTTATACCTATCTGTTTATATTTCTTCTTTTGAGTTCTTCCACTAAGGAGACTATGATGTTTGAACATGTGGGTCTGGTTTATTTCACTTATGAGTATATCTTCAAGTGGCATGCACTTAAATATAAAGGCTTCGAGTTTATCATTCTGTATATCTGAGTAGTATTCCATTGTATAAAAATACCACATCATTTTCATCCTTATCTAAGCTGACCGGCATATTCGTTGCTACAGGATTTCAATATCACAAATTGTGCTGCTATAAACATAGGTGCACACATGTCACTATGATATGATGTTTTCAGTTCCTTTGGAAAAAATTCCCAGTAGGGGGATAGCTGCTTAGAATGGGATTTCCAGTCCTAGTTTTTTAAGGAGTCTCCACGCTGATTGCCATCATGGTTGCACCAGTCTACATTCCCACCAAAAGTGGAGAAGGGTTCCTTTTTCCCCACAGTAACACCAACATTTGCTGTTGGTTGATTTCTTTATGATAGCCATTCTTTCTGGGTTCAGATGGTATTTCAGTGTTGTTTTAATTTGCATTTCATGAATGGCTAATGATGGGGAGCATTTCTTCATATATTTATTTGCTTCTCTAATTTCATCCTCTGAGAAATGTGTGTTCAACTCTGATGCCTATTTCTGGAATAGGTCTTTAAATTTTGGGACCCTAATGTGTTTTTTACCTGTGCACTCTGATTTTTGTTCATTAAATTTTTGCCTACTCCTATGTCTTAAGAGTTCTTCCTACTTTTTTTTCCAGGAGATTGAGTGTTTCTGTTTTAATGTTTAGATCTTTAATCCATTTTGACTTTAGCTTAGTGCATGGCAATAGACCTGGGTCAATTTTAGTTTTCAGCATGTAGAGCCAGTTTTTCCAGCACCATTTGTTAAAGAGGATATCTTTCTTCAAGTAAGAATGTTTGGCCCCTTGTCAAAGATAAGGTGGCTGAGTGTGTTCATAGAAGCTTCTGAGTCTTCTGATTTATTCCATTGATATTCAGGCCTGTTTTGTTGCCAGTACCATGCTGATTTTATCACACTAACCTTGTAATATAATTTCAAGTCAGGAATTGTAATGCGTCCTGCCTTGTCTTTATTGCCCAGGATTGCCTTTGCTATTCTAGGTCTTTTCTGGTTCCAAATAAATTATAGGAATGATTCCTCTAGGTCTGTGTGGTACGTTGTTGGTATTTTGATAGGGATTGCATTAAATCTATACAACAATTTTGGGAGTATGGACATCTTCACAATGTTGGTACTTCTTATCCAGAAGCAGAGAATATCTTGCCACTTTCTGAAATCTTCTACAAGCACTTTTTTAAGAGTACTGTCATTTTCCTTGAAAGGATCTTTAACTTCTTTAGTTAGATGAATTCCAAAGTATTTCATTTTCTGCAGTGCCATTGTAAAAGGTATTGTTTCTATAATTTCCCTCTCAGTGTTTTTGTTATCTGTATAGAGAAATGCTACTGACTTTTGGGTATTGACTTTGTATCTTGCTATGCTGCTGAATTTGTGTATCAATTCTAGTAGCTTCTTGGTGGAGTTTTTTGGGTCATCCAAGTAAAATAAGTGTAATCTGCAAATAACGAGAATTTAACTTCTTCTTCACCTATTTTATTCCTTTTATTTCTCCCTCTTGTCTAATGTTTGTAGCTAATGATTCCAGAACTATATTGAATAGGAGTGGTGATAGAGGACATCCTTGTCTTATACCAGATCTGAGAGTAAAAGATTTCAGTTTTTCTTCATTTAGAATTATGTTAGATATTGGGTTGTCACAGATGGCTTTAATCATATTGAAGTAGAGGCCATCTATTCCAATTTTCTGTAGAACCTTGAACATGAATGAGTGTTGGACTTTGTCAAAAGCCCTATCTGCACTGATTGTGTTTTTTTATTTTTAATGAGACTAGTGTGCATTTCAAAACAATTTAATGATTAGAAAACATAATTTTAATGTTTTCACCTAATTTGATAGAATTACATGTTTTTTTCCACTTTCCAGAACAAAAATATTTAATTTGTATATATCTAACATATAACTTTCCCTTAATGTTTTATATTAGTGACCCTTAGTTGGAAAGTTTTGACTACAAGACACACATTTACTCTTCAGTTGGGTTCTGCACGTTTTGTAAATCCTGTGGCCTCTTCCGAGGTTTTAATGTTTCTGAAGTGAACTGTCTTCATTTTTATGAGATAATACTTCTATTCCTTTTCCTCTGCTATCTTAGTATATATTTATTTTCTGAATTAAGAATCTCAGCAGAATAGTTACAAGTTCTGGTGCAAGCAAACAAAAATTTTGGTCTGTATTTCACTGGCAATACTCAGAACCTACAGCTTCTTTAAATACAATCACCATATAGCATTCAAGGCAGCTCACTGTGTGTCTACAGTGTGATTTCCATGGCTGTCAACGAAGACTTCTAGGAGTTCAGTGTGTGATTGCCTGTGCAAAGCAGTTTCTAATAAGCACCGCATCCTTGATGCGAGCCATTTCTTCATTAGTTAAGACTGATATTTTCATTTGAAATTTTAAAATTTCAGTAAACATTATCAATTACAATCTGTTCGTGTTTATGGGATGAAATCTGAAGCACTGATTTTAATTGAATTTTCCAATAATTAGATGAAGCAAATCAACATATCTATCACCTCCTACACATCTCCACATGGATGAACATAACACCAGTTTTTTTAAGTTATCTTTAAAGACAAAGTATGCAAAAAATGTCTTTCTAACAGTTAATGTATGTAAGAGAACATGGGTGTTCATTAGTGTAAAATGTTATATATATTCTCTGATAAAGATGGTTTTCTTCTTCCAGGAAAGATAAGATTAAAAAAAAAAACCTATCAAAGTTTCAATGACATATCTGGAATTATCCTGTGCACATTTTTGTACTTATAACTAAGTAGTAGAAACTTTATGAAAACCCAAATATGTCTCATATCTAAATTAAGTTTCACAAATGAGTATTTTAGTAGACTGAATACATATTAATTTAATGTAAGCAGGATTCTATTAATGAGTGTACTGTGCTTTCTGCTGGATTATGGAAAGAACCAGTTAATGCTTTAATTTGTTTTGTCCCTTTTTTTCAATAGTTTGTATTTTTTCGTTGTCCTATTTCTTTCTTTATCTTCCAATTTTACATGCATGTATCTGGCAATATGAATAATGGGTTGGAAGAGAACACTATGGATTACAGCAAATGCATATCATATCATATCCTATTGTTAAGTGAAAATCTGTATCACTTGTAATATTTTGTTTGAATTCTAATTTGTACTTTCTTAAAAAATAAAAGATATACTAGCTTGGTGTGATGCATGTAAGCAATTCCAGCACCAGGGAGACAGACGCAGGAGGTTCCCTTTGAGTTCAAGACCAGCCTGGTCTACAAAATGAGCTCAACATTAGTTTGTACTGAATAGTGAGAAGACCCTGTCTCAAAATTTGCCTCACTACCCCTCAAAAAAAGCTTTTGGTAATCTAAACAACTAAGTTGAAGAAAACACTATGCACTATTAACAATAACATCGAATTTGTATCATTTTTTCAATGAAGTTCTATAACATTTGTTTTTTATTATTTTTATTATTTTTATTATTTTGAATGCTCTTTTAAAAACATTTAAATAGGGCCAGCCATATAGCTCAGTGGATTAAAGTGCTTAGAAGCAGGTGCCAAAGGTTTGATTCCAGGCCTACTGTGCCACCCCTTCCCCCAGGGAACACTGAGATGGCAGTTGAGACTGTGGCGCATTTCTGCAATCCCAGTGCTTGGGAAGCTGAAAACAGGAGGATCACTATGAGTCTGATCAACTCAGTGAGACCCTGTAGATTCTGTACTAAATGCAAAAAAAATGAAAAGAGGAAAAATAAAAGTTATCATATAAACAGCAAGCAACCATGAAAAAATCAATCCAGGCCCCACAAGACAAAGCAAAAATAGTAACATAATAATTAGTGAGGTCATTCAGAAAGCTTAAGACAGCACCAGTACCATAAAAAATTCTTCACAAAAATAATAGCAAAAACCTTTCCATGCACTGATGAGCAATTAGACATACAATAAAGGAAGCATATAAAACTCTAAACAACCATAATGAAAATAGATGTATACCCAGACATAAAATAACCAAAATCCCAGAAATTAAACACAAGAACAGACTATTAAAAGCTGTTAGAGAACAAAACAATCACCTATGTGGGAAAGCACATGAGACTCACAGAAGACAACTCACCACTATCTCTCTACTTAAGAAAAGCTGGCAGTGAAATATTTCCAGCCATGAAAGAAAACAACTTCCTCTCCAGATTAATACCCTGCAATACTAACTTTCAAAATTAATGGAGAAATAAGATATTTCTCTGACCAAAAAAAAAATGAAATTAATGAGCACCAAATCAATCTGCAAAGAGTAGGAAAATTATTCCAGAAAGAGATAAAAGTGACCACAATTGCAAGATCAACAACAGCAACAAACCACCAGGCAGGGGAAACAACTAAGCAGAGGAGAAAATCAGGAAAACCACAGCAGGAAAATACCAAAAGGTAACTGAAGACCTCACACCACAGAGATATGTGTGCACCCATGTTTATAGCAGTGCAATTCGTCATAGCTAAATCCTGTAAATAGCCCAGGTACCCATCAAATGAAGGATGGAAAAGAAGATGTGGGATTTAAACACAATGGAGTCTTAATCAGCATAAAACACAATAAATTTGAGTCTTTTCTCAGTAAATGGATTTAACTAGAAAACATACACTCACGTGAAATAAATCTGACCTGCATGTGCAAAAGTAGCATTGTCTCCTTAGCGTGAGAACCTGAAAGAGGAAAAATGGAATATGAAGGGTACAATAAATACTGGCAGAAAGGAACAAATTTATTCAAAAGGAAGGAGTTACTGAGTTGAAGAAAAGACAGGAGAGGGAGCAGGCAAAAGAGATTTATCTACATATGTAAGGGTTATGTGTTTGGACAGCTACACTGTGCATTTCTGCTAATCTATGCAAAGAGGCAGTTAATGCTTAAATTTGTTTCATCTCATTTTTTGAATTCTACTTTTTCACTTCTTAATTTCTTTTTTATCCATTTTATTGAGAAAAAATAAAATAGCAATGAAACATTTTCAAAACAGGATAGTAAAACAATGACAATAATTAATACATTGCATATTGTTGTCTTCATGTTAGTCATTTGGAAGAAAAGTTGCAGACATGATGTCTTTTCTAAACAATATTAGTACAAACCTTTCTTCTCAATGAGCTAAGAGAAATTAGCTGTATATCTATCCTATCATGTATACATATTATATATTTCTTTCTTCTTTCTTTTTCCAATTTTATATGCCTATATCTGGTAATATGAATAACTGGAAGACAACACTCTATAGTACAATTCCAGCAATGCTGTGAAATTCATATTACTTTGTTACATGAAATTCTGTGTCACTTGTAATTGTTTCTATTTTAACTCTAATTTTTGCTCTTTTATAAAAGTTTTTTTTAAAGATAAGCCAATACCTACCAGTTATAACCATCAATGTAAATGACCTCAATTCATCAATGAAAAGAAATAGACTTGCAAGGTGAATCAAAAAACCAGGTACAACATTATGCTTGATAAAAGAAACAAATTTAACTCAAATGAAGATCATAAGCTAAAAGTCAAAGGATTGAAAACAAACATCTTCCATACTACACAGAACCCAGTAAAAAGCAGGGGTAGCTATCCTATTTGCACATAATGTCAATTTTTTTTCAAAATTTTATTGATAAACCGATAGCAATGAGACAGTTTCAAATCAAATCGGTAGGACAGTTTCAATAACTAACACACTGCATATATTCTTCCTTGTGGTTAATTGCTGTACAAGATGCGGTCTTGAGATCCTATTTACAAACACCATTAGAACAAATCATTCTATTCATTAAGAGAATGTAACTATATATCTATCCTAACCACTTTGAATACACAGATACAAAATGGACATTCATCTGTATACCCCTTTTTTCTAAGTTCTGTTATTTGAATATTATAGGTGTGTAAACTCAGCAAAATATTCTAAAAGAGTCCAGTAGCCCATAATGGCATTGGGTCTTCTGTTTAACCAGCAATGTCAGAAATTATTGACCTGAGTCCCCCAGACCTCAACATAACAGCCTGGCTTTACTTCCTATATTTCGTCTTCATAATGTCAATTTAAAGAAAGGCTGATCAAAACATAGAAAGAACACTGCATACTAGAATAAAGGCCATACATCCATTGTTAGAAAATTACATATAATTTTCACTACAATATTGTACAAATAGGGAGCTATGAATAAATCACCAGTTAGAAAACTCTGAACACTTTTTGCTATTGAGTACAAACTGTATAACTTGAAGAGAAAATACCAAACTCAATTAACTCTTTTCGTAACAGATCGGTAGAAACCAAATTAAATTTGAAAAATTTTAAGAAAAAATATTATGAAAATATTATTTATTCAATACATTGAGAATAATTCATTGGTTGTTTCATTCATTACCCAAAACTTACAGGAAATACACGGTAAAAAATAGCAGAGAATGCAAAACACAAGCCATAATGCCGGGGACTTCCAAGTTATCACAAAGAAATATGATGATCTTGCACATTAGAATATTCTATGATGATGTAGAGACAGAAAAGAAAACAACAGAAATGAAATTTATAAAATGTATAATGACAATGTAAAGAAACTGTAGGATTTAGAGGAAAATGATAATAATATGGTAGTATTCTGAGGAATTTCAGCAATCCTGTCTGAAAGATGACACTTCTGCAATAGCAAGGATAAAATTTAATTAGCAAATATAGTTCAGTAGACACATACAGACAGCTATAGGTCAGGACTGAACAACACATATTGCAGGCAGGGATGCAGCAGTGGAGTAGAAGAACTGCATAGTGGGGGCTTCCCTGGGCTCTATTTGCATCAGAGCAGGAACAAAAGCGCACATCCTTCTCCATCACTCGGGGAGTGTGAACTATACGTGCACCTGACCTAATCTGCTCACCAAGCCTCAAGGATAGAACAATGAGAAATAGTACCTCTGTTTCAGTCTCTCAAATCACATATCAGGCAGTATTGCAAAATCTTCACTTTTTGCAAGACCATTTACCAGGTATTGGAAGGTGTGGAGCACAGGGATGGTTTAGCATAAGCCCTGTGACAGATATTAAACTTTGTATTGAAATTATCAATGTGTTTTTAAACAAAGGGATGTGTAAAATATATCATCTCTCACTGTCGTCTTCTCACACTTATTTGCCCTTCATTTCTGTTCCAAATGTCTTTGTCCTTTCAAGATTTCTGTCCTGACTAGCTCCGATGGAGACAGGAGCCTCTTGGGTTTCGATGGGGGCAGAGCCAACCACCTGCTGCTCCATCTTCATCACACAGATGTCCTCAGACTCTGCATGTCAGCACCAATCACACTCTTCCTCTACCATTATTGTTCCCAGTATTTTGTATTTCAACTTCATGTGGATATCACAACTATGAAGTACTTGCTAGTGTATTAATGTGTGAGATTATTTTAGTTTTTCACAGTAGAAAATGTATTAAAAACCTACCCTAAGCATTTCGTGCTTTCCTTTCGCTGCACTTCCCTTTATAGCTGAAATCATTTTCTCTCTATATATGGAGCTTAGTAAAGTCCTCTTAGACCTTGAGTTATGTAATTTTCTTAGTAAAAATTACAAAACCTTGTGGGCATCAGCTCTTGCAGAGATAGATTGCATTTTCTAAGTGTTTGTATTGACATAAGGTTTTATTTTAACTCAGAGCCCTGAGTAAAAATGTATCACAAGCTATAAGTCTAAGACATTATTTGTGTTTTGTCAGAAATTGTTCATGATAACAATTTTTATAAGAAACTATAAGAAATTGACTCAAGACTTATATATGGAAGTTGTGGTAATATGCCCTCCTACAAAAACATATGCGGCATATTCTCTTTGGTCTATTATGAAAGTATTACTCTTCTCCATGACAAATCCACAAACATAATGCAATTTAACACTAGTCAAATCCAACACATAACCCTAAAGCAAGCACACTCATGTTTAGGTTATGAAGGAGGAGAGAAACATAGCATTTAATTAATAAGTGATATTGTTCGGGGTTGAACAATATGTATGTATTGAGGATTTATCTCTAATAAGTACTTTGCTCTTTTTTCAGGCTTATGCCTAGCAATTTCCCAAATGTTCTGGCCTTCATTTTTGCCATTGAAGAGATCAACAGGAATCCTCATCTTTTACCAAACATTTCTCTGGGATATGAGTACCACAATTTACTATACAGCTACTGGAGGATATTAGAGAGTTTCCTCATTCTGTACCCAGGACAAAGTGGGACCCCCTAACATTGCTACAGAGACTAAGTCTATAGCATTGCTAACAGCATCACCATGGGCAATTTCTTCTCAAGTTGGACCATTTCTGGAACTCTACAGATTTCCACAGGTGAGGCTGGGTAAATAGGGAAAGATAAAACCATGTCACATTAGGTGGCAGTATCAGATGCAGTTTCAAAGAGGGTGAATGGATGGACTGTGTTTGTCTGTCACACAAAATGTACAGCCTCAAAGTGCAACCCACTGAGGTTTATTGGTTATCTACAGTTTCTTTATGTTCATTAGAAATGCTGGAGAGATAAAATGGAAGATTTCTTGAACTCTTTCTGCTCAGTTATTTGCTCATACAAGACCCTAGAATGTGAGATTATTAAATAGATGGGAATAATCATTTTCCCTTCTAGAATTCATTGATATGTCTGTATTTTAGCTGTTATTTTGAAACCTTTATGTCAAGTTTCTTTGCATAACTTCGGATTTTCCTTTCCTTGTAGCTTACCTTTGGCACTTTTGATCCTGCCTTCAGTGACAGTGGCCAGTTTCCTTCTCTCCAGTAGGTGGCCCCAAAGGATGCATCTCTGGCCCTAGCCATGGTCTCCTTGATTCTTCTTTTCAGCTGGGCCTGGGTGGGACTGGTCATCACTGAAGGTCAGAATGGTTTCTAGTTCCTCTCAGATATGAGGAGGGAGACAGACAGGAATGGAGTCTGTATAGCATTTGTAACACTGATCTCAAATGCTCTTGTATCTTACATCCCAATTACAGAGCTGAAAAATTTCCTGACTAGAGAAATATCACCAGAAAATGTGGCAATCATTTATTATGACACTGATAGTCTGAATCATATAAACCATCTGATAGGGCTCCAATTAGTGACATGGAGAATCTGGGTCACTAACACACAGTGGCATGCAGACCTGGCAGGCAGAAATTTCATTCTGGACTCTTTCCATGGGATCCTCATTTTTTCACACCACCATAAGGAGAATTCTGGTTTTAATCAGTTTCTCTGAACAGCAACCCCCTTCAAATATCCAGAAGACACTTTCCTCACTCGGTACTGGTTCCAGAATTTCCACTGCTCGTTCTCTGCCTCTGACTGTTCCCTGAAGGACTGCACCCCCAATGCCTCCCTGGAATCACTGCCTTTGAATCATTTTGACACAGCCATGAGTGTTGGGAGTTTCAACACTTACAATGCTGTGTATGTGGCAGCCCACGCGCTCCAGGAGATGCTTCATGAACATACTCAAATGTAGCTCACAGAAAGTGGGGACAATATGGTGTTCCCTCCCTGGCAGGGAATGTCATTTTTATTGTGAGTCATGTCCTGTTCTCAAAGTCATCTTGTAGGGCTTTCCACAAGTGTAAAAACCAATAAAGAAAAATCTTTCAGAAAAGTGCAAAAGATTCTGTATCAATTGCATTGTTGAACTAAATTTTGGCACGGAATTGTATCACTATCATTGCATTAGCTCTGAAGGATGCCAATACTTTACAAAAGAAAGAAATAGAAACTTTTCCCAATGAAATATTAGAAAAGAAAATGGGATATCATGTGTCTGTTAAACACTACAGTGCTATTTTATTGAAGATTGACATTATCTTCCTCAAAATTCTTGTATTATAAAGTCACTTTGAAGGCAGTTATTGTGAGCAAAGTAAAAAAAATATGGGGTGGGAATATTTGGAATCCCTGTACACCATATATTTACATGGATCTGGTTGAAACATCTTTTGAAACTGAAGTTGTAGAAATACTATGATATTTTATCTTACTGTTCCTCTTTTGAAGTTAGGTAAATAGTCTATTAAGAAACAAAGAATAAAGAAATTCAGAGACTGCTCCCCATATAAGTTTTCTTTCCTAATATTGGGGCCCACAAAATCAAAAGACCCAATCAGTGTCCAATTC
Organism: Octodon degus; assembly: GCF_000260255.1. Lineage (NCBI taxonomy): Eukaryota > Metazoa > Chordata > Mammalia > Rodentia > Octodontidae > Octodon > Octodon degus. The sequence goes on from NW_004524866.1 coordinate 942,281, forward strand.
ATCACAGGATTATACTTCCTTTTCAGCTACACCCCTTTCTGAAGGACCTCCAGGTTAACACACCTGCTGGAGAATAAGTCAATTTATACAAGAATAGTAAAGTGGACGCAAAGTACAATATTCTCAACTTTTGGAATTTTCCCGAAGGCCTGAGACTTAGGGTGAAAGTTGGAGAGTTTTCCCTGCATGTGCCACCTGGGGAACAGTTGGCCTTGTCTCAGGAGATGATAGAGTGGGCCATTGGAAGCACAGAGGTATGCTGCCAGCAAACCTAATTCAATTCATTAACAAAAATAATACAAATTTTGCTGTATATTTTCTTCCATGCCCGCGATCAGGAATGGTCACATGTGGAAATTAAACAGTTCAATTTTAAAATTGAAAGAATTTCCTATGAATCTTCTGATGGACTTTTTTTTCTTTTCTTTCTTTCTTTCTTTTTTTTTTTTTTTTTTGTGGAACCAGGAATTGAACTCAGACTCTTGACCTTGCCAGGGAAGTGCTTATCCTACTGAGTCATCTCCCCAACAATCCCCCTGGACCCTTTTCTGAAGGATTTTGATCATTGTTTCAAGAAGTGGATTTTTCAACCAGACTTTTTCAATATATTTTAGCCATTAAATAAATATGGCAGTGCACAAGTATTTGGAGTTATACATTAATACAAAATGTTTTTTCCTCTGCTTGTGAAAGGTGAAGTCACCAGCACAAATCTGCTTGTGTTCAGACTCCCCGCTCAGCTTGCAGTGAAAGCTGCACCCCTGGGTTCAGGAAGTCCCCTCAGGAAGGAAAGGCTGCCAGTTGTTTTGACTGCACCCCTTGCTCTAGGAATGAGATTGCTAATGACACAAGTAAGAGTAACTCCTCTGGAGCAGTTGTCTAACTCTCACTTGTCTCTAATCAATCTAAGAGTAAAATCTTGAAAAGAAAAACAAAGGCAAATTCTTTCTTCCCTCATTTAGCAATTTAACTCTGTAGCAATATATTGGGATAAATGATTCCATGTCCTGAACTGCATTTGAGTATGTTTTAAATGTCCTTTTGCTTTGCAGGGTGTGGGATGCAGACATGCTCTACACTGTGCTGTATTCTCAGCCATTTGCATACTGTTACTTTTAGAAAGGTTCTCTGTAAATTGCCTAGGCTGACCTAAAACTCATGGTCCTCCTACTTGAGAGCATAGGCATGTGACACCACACCTGGATTCTATGATTGATTTTTTTCTACATTCACTGAGAGCATTATGTTCCCAACTAATTATGGTGCATGCCTACCATCCTACTATTCTCAGAGGCTAAATCACAATGACTTTGATCCAGAGGCAGGTAGCTTTGTGGAAGATCCAGTGAATAGCTGGATGAACATGGATCATAATGTTTCAGAAGCCTGCTTCTCCTTTGGAAAGTACTTGCAAGTAGGATCAACTAAATATTTGACGGTAATTTAGAAAGACAGTGCCAAGTGAAAATTTTCAGTACTGCCTCAAAAAGTAGAAAGATAGGGCCCAAGAGATAGCTCATTGGCATAAGCACCTGCCCATCCGGTGCAAGGTCCCCAGTATGAGCACTGACTCAGCAAAGAAAAAAAAAGGAAGTACAAAAATGACAAGTTGTGCTGCTGTAGGTACTGATACAACTGTATCCCTGTAGCGTGATATATTCAGCTCTTAGGGGAGCATACCTCACAGGGGACATATGCATCATATGGAACTATTGATTTCAGTTATTTGAGAAATCTGCATGCTGATTTCTCTAATGGTTGTTTTAGTTTCCATTCCCACCAACAATGAAAGAGAATTCCTTTTCACCACAGCTTCACCAGCATTTGTTATTGTTTGATTTGATAATGACTGCCATTCTTTCTGGAATAAGGTAGAATATCAGTGTTGTTTTCATTTGCATTTCTCTGATGGCCAGAGATGTAGAACCTTTTTTGTTATATTTATTTATTTTTTTATTAATCTATTGAGAAACAAATAGCAATGCGACAGTTTCAAAACGAGTTAGTAGCACAATTTCAAAAATTAATACATTGCATATTGCTATCTTCCTAGTGGTTATTCATAGTACAAGATGCAGACATGACATTCTGTCCAAACACTATTAGTACAAATCATTCTTCTCATTGAATTAAGAGAAAGTAGCTATATATCTATCCTATTTTATATATACAGATACAAAATGGTCCTTCATTAAATCCAACTTTTTGTTTAGTTTTGTCAGAGATGGGTATTCCATTGCCATTTAAATATTGTAGGTGCATGAATTCAGGATAATAATCCAATACAGTCCATTAGTCCATAATAGAAATGGGATACCCATAGGACTGGTAATGTCAGAAGTTGTTGACTTGAACCTTTTACAACTCAGCATACTAATACAGCTTTACATTTTATACCTCATTTTTATACTTTTATGCTGGATGGTTAAGATCAAGATAAAGCAAGACCTATATAACAAGAAATATAACTTTTGTAACTGGCAAGGTCAGTCAAATCCCCTCAGGATTTACCTTGAAACCCTGTACCGCAGTTTGTAGATCCTCTGTTAGTGTCAGCCATGTGGATGAGTCATGGCCATTGCTTGAACAATTTGCTCTCTATGAAAGCCTGAGAGAATGTTTTCTTTCCCTATAACTCTCCTTAGGCACACTCGACATCATCAATCACTTTCCTTTGTGACCCTATAATCTCCTTGATCAGAAAATTTGGGACATAACTGAACTATAGGCTGTTACAGCACAGCTTCTCCGATGTCCTGAATCCTCACTGAACTTAAAAGTCTAGGGCCAAAATGTTGGCTGTCCTCACAGCCCTTCTTTTTCTCTAATTTTTGATCTGAAAGCTGAAGTTGTTAACCCTCCAAAAGAGAAGCTTAATGATATTATTACCCTATAACATAGGCAGTTGACCTTAACTTCACTGCCTTAATATCAAACATCTTAGACATAGTGTGGAGCAGGTATTTTCCATCAAGTATTGATACGTTAAACTTTAAGTCCCTACAGAATGTGAAGAAAAAACTATTTTAAAAAGTGGGAATAAACAATTATATGTTTTTACACAGAAATTTAGAAATCTGACAATATACAGCACTGTAGCAGGACAGTTCTATGACTTGTTTTTCTTGTTTCTTGTTTTTATTTATTACCTTTTTTAAAAACAACCATTTATGTTAGAGACAGTATAGCAGTAATTGATATTACATGACAAGTAGTACGTATTTAGAACACCAGAATGACAGGCACTTCAAGACTGGCAGAAGTATTACACATTGCTATCTTCAATGAAGTTGCTTAGTTCATAGGTATCAGCATATATAGTCAGGGTAAGAACCCTACCAATTAACTTCTAGTTTCAAAAATCTGCTGAAGATTCTCCGGATCATTGCCTTATCACATGTTTATTGACTGTATTTAATTTAAGTTGATTAAGCTTCTGTGTAAATATGT
>NW_004524866.1:945830-961268 GCF_000260255.1 Octodon degus
TATATATATATTGAGCTGAGGGCCTTTGGAACAGGAGGATATATTTTGAGAAAAAACAACAGCCATGTGTCTTTTTCTGTAATAATACTTTTAAAAAATTATCAGAAGCCTTACTTTTGAATCAGCCAATGCATACTGACATGAATAATCATTAGTGCGATTGAGCTGTATGGGTTATATTTACACAGAATATAGGATGCGATAAATGATTGCAGCTACATGTTTCTTTTTCTGTCCGTATTTATTTATGCATTTAGTACAAAGTCTCACTACACAGCTCAGATTCATACTGATTCTCCTGTCTCTGCCTCTCCAGGGCTGGTATTATAGGCATGCACCACCACGCCTGGTTTCCTTGGCTGGCTTGGCGCAGGGCCAGTAGGGCGTGTAGTACCAGGGCACTAACTTGAGTCCCTGCACTTGCCAGGCAGGCACTTAGACTGCTGAGCTACCTCCCCAACCTCTACATGTTTCAATGTATAATAATTATTTCACAGACATGATAGCATCTGTATTACATATGGTACAAGGTGTGATAAATTCTTGATATAATGAAAAGAAGTACAAAGCATAGAAACATCACAATTTCAACAGTAAGTGAAGTGCATAAAATGAGGCTCAATGGTACTGAAAAACAAAGAATATTAAGATGCATTTTGGATGTTGCACACAAAAATAATATTGAAGATTTTTCAACACCACAAGTACCACTTTGGAAATAATTGAACTGGGAAAATTACCACCTCAGACTTACTATAAATTATATCATTTTCTAATGTTAGTTGTGTGTGCATATAAAATATTAATGAATTTATCAATTTCTGAATAAATGATCTATATTAAAATACTCCTAAAATTTACTCAAGTAACATGCAATGATGAAATTTAAAAGATGAAATTTATTCTACTCCAAATATGAAATGCTGATAAATTCTTTAAGTGTTTGCAAACACATGAGTTGTAAATTAAAGGAAAGAATTAACAAAAACAAAACTTAAACAAGTGGTTGAATATAATGTGTTCACAGATTGAAAAAGAATCACTGTGTACAAAATTGATATGGTGACACTAGGTAATTGCAGTCAAAATTCAATTGTGATTTTTGGTATAAATTATGACCTTATCTGAGATGATAGTTCATATGTTTTCTGAAATGAAATACTACCAGAATTATCTAATTCATTAAAGTGAGGAGATTATGGTACTTTTTTTAATAATTGCCTGCAGATTCTATGAGAAATCACAACAATATCTGCAGAGATTGCTTTTTAGAGAAGCATTCTGCATTGAGAAAAGACAGAGCTGAATTTATAAATGTAGCAGACTAATAAACAAAATGAAGTGTTTTCCATGGCATTACAAATAAGGTGGTCAGTATCAAGAAGTAATATTTTCTTATATAATACTCTTTATATGTCTAAAAAAACTGAAATTTTCCTCAGATATGAGCACCATGGGGTGAGGGCTATGAATAAGAAGGAAATACTGAAATTTCAGTGTCGATAATTCTAATTTCTCCCTAGACATGGAACAGTGTGTGAGGTGTCCAGACCATCAGTATGCCAACATTCAGAGAATCCACTGCCTCCAAAGGAATGTCACATTTCTGGCTTATGAAGACCCCCTGGGGAAGGCTCTGGCTGGCAATGCCCTGAGTCTCACTGTCCTCACAGCTGCTGTTCTTGGGCTCTTTGTCAAGAACAGAGACACTCCCATCATCAAGGCCAACAACAGGGCTCTCAGCTACACCCTGCTCATCTCCCTCACCTGCTGCTTCCTCTGCTCCTTGCTCTTCATCGGCTGTCCCAACACAGCCACCTGCATCCTGCAACAGACCACATTTGGAGTTGTGTTCACTGTGGCTGTTTCCACTGTCTTGGCAAAGACCATGACTGTGGTTCTGGCCTTCAAAATCACTGCTCCAGACAGAAGGATGAGACAGTGGCTGGTATCAGGAGCACCAAACTACATCATCCCCATCTACTCCCTGATCCAACTCACTCTCTGTGGAGTCTGGATGAGGACAAATCCACCCTACATTGACACAGACTCATACTTTGAACATGGCCACATCATCATCGTGTGCAACAAGGGCTTGCTCACCGCCTTCTACTGTGTCTTGGGATACCTGGGCTCCTTAGCTCTGGTGAGCTTTACAGTGGCTTTCCTGGCCAGAAATCTTCCTGATACCTTCAATGAAGCCAAGTTCCTGACCTTAAGCATGCTGGTGTTCTGCAGTGTGTGGGTCACCTTTCTGCCTGTGTACCACAGCAGCAAGGGGAAGGCCATGGTGGCCATGAAGGTTTTCTCCATCTCGGCCTCCAGTGCAGGGCTGCTGGGCTGCATCTTTGTCCCCAAGTGCTACATTATTTTGTTAAGATCAGAGAGAAATTCTCTGCCTATGTTTAGAGATAAGAAAACATTTTCATAATAGGAAACCATTCTAATTTTTAAAAATATGTTCTTTTTTAAGTGCATAATGGCTCAGAGGTGAACCTATACTATTATTTTCAGTTCCATATTTTATTACATCATGGAATTTACTTCAATTATCAATAGATTCATTTTTACTCTATCCTTAAAGTTGCTATCCACAGGAAAAATTTCTATTTATTTTCCAGATTGTACTGAGAATATCTTTATTATGCAAGTTCCTTACAAAGCCATTATTTGAAGGACATTTGTAGAAATAGAGTTCAATAGAGCTCAGTTTCATGTCTCCCTCTCATCCACACAAACTCCCACACATGTATCTCGGACATGAGCTCATAGGACTGAGACACAAAGTTATGGCTTTCTGAGAGCTTCAGTGGAATAGAATCCAACTCAAGAACCAAACACAGGATCAAGTCTTAATACCCTGTGTTAATAAAAAAGTCTAAAAGTGTGTCATAGATTACCCCATCACCATTAAAAGTTAATAATAAAATCGGATCCCATTTCTCAAAAGGTCATAGAACGTACAACAGTGTTTACAGACCCCATTAAATTATGCATAAATAAATTCTGTACACAGGGCAGACTATTTCTCAAAATATAGATCTCCACAGGGACTGGGGTGACAGGAAGCTGTCAGGCTCCATTCCCACCCTTTTCAAGTTTACTGAAAGAAAAATCAAGACTTGACATGAATATTCAAAGAAAGCTTTAATACCTCATAGGAACAGATCATTTCCAAGTGTGTCCCATTTAAAGAGTCAACTTTCAAAGTTAAAAAAAAAAACACCCAAGAGAAATTAAATCAACATGCTTTCCTTACACAAGTTTCTAAAATCAGAAGGCCCCCTTTGAACTTGGGATTCAAAGTGTGTCAAATAATACTTGTTAACCAGTTACTAAGCACACAGACCCTCCGCCCCCCTCCCCCCCGCTGGAGGATGATATGATGATTGAAGAGCATAGATAAAATACTCATTTGTTATGGTAAACATTGAGTGGATGCAGAAACCAGCCACTCTGTCTTAACACTGAAAAAATAAGCTGTGGATCTGTTCATTACAGACCAATGTAATGTTGTAATGTTGTTACACATCAATGTAATGTTGTAGCATCAATGTTGTAAAGTCAATCTGACATTACAACAGCCAAGGGTACTGTTTCTTGTTGAGGCCCAGGCCTCAACAAGTTGTATTGATCTTACAACTTGTAGCACCATTTGGAGGGAAAGGATGGTTGGGGACCCAAAGTATAAATGCTTAATGTGTAACAATAACAAAACCCAGCACTTGTTACCTTGGGATCTGATGTCCGGATTCAGACTCTTCGACACTTGAGAAACCGAGTCCGAGGGGGAGAGTCATAGTCTTATTCTATCCAGGAACGAATCAGATAGTTAGTGAGCACTTCCCCCGGCTCCAGGACTTCACAGTCTGCTGAGAGCAGGGAGGGACGCATCTCGCAGTTCTCTCCAGTCCAGTCCCACGAGCCCGCCCACTGTCACTTGTGGTGCTTCTCCATCTTCTCCAGAGTCTTGTTGGAATCCGAGGGACTCTGCTCTCAGGGGTTCATTCAGGACTGACCTATCAGGATCAGGGCTTCTTCAACATGGTTCTGCAAGGCAGACACGACCACGCAGATGGCCTGGCTGCCAAGGCTGTGGTTGATCAGACCGCAAAGCTACAAATAGTTCTGTACATTCGCCTCCAGCGCTGGGGTGGGCCTGTTGTTCCCACTGGGGGCCCGGTCTTGAGTGAGGAGGTCCGTGAACTCCTTGCACACTTGCTGTGCAGCCAGGAGAGTGTTCTTCCTGTTCATCCTCTCATCCCGTCCTCCAAGATGCAGTCTGATTAAGAACTCGGCCACTGGGTTACTAGGAAAGTCTGCTACACAGATGTATACGGAATCACTGGCCAGATGAGCCGCTTCACCTTCCACAAGGGACATCAGGAGGGTCGCGTGAGCAGCCTTGCTCCTGCCAGCTGGATTTCAAGTCTTATTTTGAGGGAAAAAAAGTTCCTTCCTTAAAATCTATATTACATCCTTATATTTAACCTTGAGTTTGATTCAGTTCTCCCTTTTATGTCACGCACCACTTGACCTTCTCAATCACTTCTGTTCGTATTTACTATGATAACGTTTTTCCGCACATCACCACACTTCAGAATTCCCTTTTGTGTTCCATTACATTTTTCCCTGTAGGACTTATTATGACTTAAATATGGTTATTCCAGTATATTTTGATAATTTCGTATTTTCTTGCTCAACTTTACCTGTCAATCTCGGTGAAAATGTTTTTGAAGAAATTCTCTCTCACTGTGTTTTGAATCCTATGGTTGGAGGATCAAGTTTGATAAATCCTCTTGAATTAAAGTGGAGCAGAAGACTTTTGTCACAAACTCTCTTATTCATAGGTACATCAGACTCGTGTTTATTCTATACAGCAGTTCTGCTGGTTAATTGTTAATTACATAAGTTTTTTTATATTATACAATAAGTGCTTAACATGAAAATATCAGAAAAATAAAGTATTGCATTTTAATATTTATAATATGTTTATATGAAATCATCAGAATTTTAATTATTTTGGTTTCTATGATGCTTAAAAGAGTATTCACTCCTATGTATTTGTTTATTTATTTTTAATCTTCTATTCATTTTAATGAGAAAAAAGATAAAAAAGCAATAAAACAGTTTCAAAACAGGTTAGTATGACAGTTATAGTAATTAATACATTGCATATTGTTGTCTTCATAGTAGTTATTCAGAGGACAAGATGTAGACATGATATCTTATCTAAACAATATTAGTACAAACCTTTCTTCTCATTGAGCTAAAAGAAAGAAGCTGTATATCTATCCTAACTATCTTGTTTATGCATAAATTTTTTCACAACAAAATGGTCCTTTATTTATATCCCTCTTTTTTGTTTTGTTTCATCAGAAATGGGTGTTGAACTGAAGTTAGATAAGCTGCATTTGGAGAAGTCTCTAAAGTACCTTTATATACTTGAAGCCAGTATGAAGATTGTAGGTACTTGAATTCAGCAAAATAAACCAATATAGTCCAATAGTCCATAATAGCAGTGGATTATCAGCAGAGCCGGCAATATCAAAATTTCAAACATTGATTAGTTACTGATGTAAAAGATCTAAAAAAAAACAACAGAAATATATTTATATATGACCTGCAATGAAAATACAAATAACAATATATGAAAGTTTTTAATTAAATTTTCATACCTAAAGTAGTCTTCACACATGACCACAACACATTCAACATGAATCTGTTGCCTACACTGACAGTACATATGTATTCCTTTCCTGGCCTTTTTGTAGGATATTCTTGACATCTCACTGGACTGACAGTTTTGTCAGGAGGTTCTTATTATATTATTCACTGTGTAGTTGGTAGGAACTAAAAATAACAATAACAAAATATGAAAATCTTAGTATGTATCTGATATATAGACTAAACATCAACATATTTCTATGAGCTTTATATTCACTTAAAAATCCAAAGAGATAATATCAGAAATTAAAACCTAGGTGAGGCAGAGTGGGTGAGACCCTTTTCCACACCACTGGGACACCCTCAATACTCCGCAGCACCCCACCCCCACCCCACCCACCAAGTGAGAATTTCTGCTGCATTCTAGGGAACCCCAGATCCAGTCCTAGCCCAGGCCCAGTGAGTGTGTGGGAGAGCTTTCAGCTACACTGAGCCTGTGGGACCTGCTGGTCCAAGCCCAGGCACAGTGTGGGTGACACCCTCTTCCACCTGAGTGGGGCCCCACAAGACCACACTGCAGCACTTCCCTCACCCCATCCACCAAGTGAGAATTTCTGCCACGTTCGAGGAAACCCCCCGATGCAGTCCTAGCCCAGGACCAGTGAGTGAGTAGGAGAAGTGCCTCTCCACCCTACTCCACCTTGTCCCCGCCAGACTCAGCTCAGGCCTGGCATACAGGCCTGGGGTAAAACCCTGCAGCTGCAATCCTAACAGAGAGAGTGGGGTACAGAACCACCGAGCTAGTCCAGGAGCAGAATATCTTGCCAGAGGGGCACAAAAGTTTCACACCCAACGGCAGCAGCAGGAAGGAGCTGAGCACAGCAGCCAGACCCAAGCCAGGTACAACTGGATAAATCCAAACTTTGTAGATCTGCACCTAAATTTTGGTAGGTGCTAAGGTTATAACTGCACCAAAGCTCTACAACAAAGGTCAGAAGACAGTGCTATATAAAATGCCAATGAGAAGGAACAAAATGCAATCTCAGACCCCAAGCCAATCCATAACAAGTGCAGAGGATACTAACACAGAACAAATTGAGAACCACACAGCTGAAACCAATGAATCAAAAGCTTCTGAAATAAAGAAACAACTGCAGAAAGGTATAGAGGAACTCAGATTGGAAATAAAAAAAGAAATCCCTGAATTAATAGCATCTTCAGTAAAGAATCAAATGCACAAACATATGGAGGAAACCCAATGCCCACCCAAAATAAGTGCAGAGGACAATAGCTCAGCTCAAATGTATGAATTAATAGCGTAAATAGTAAATTAACAACAACAGAAAGTTATAGAGGAACACAGAGTGGAATTCTTTTCTACTAGCTCAGCTCAAATGTATGAATTAATAGTGTTGATAGTAAATAAGCAACAGCAGAAAGTTATAGAGGAACTCAGAGCAGAATTCTTTTCTGAAATAAAAAAAAGAGTTCTTTGAACTCATAACATCTGAAGTAAAGAATCAACTACAGAAACATAGGGAGGTAACCCAATCTGAAAAAAACACTGCAGTAAAGGAATTTAAAACTACTTCTAAAGAAGACATTGATTAAAAAGAGGAGATTAGAAAAATGACAGATTCCTTGAATGAGCAATAAAGGAAAGAAATAGATCACATTAAGCAGAGTCAAAGAGATATAGAGGGACTTAAATTGCAATTACAAGCTTGCAAAACCGTTTGAGTCAAAGTGAAGAGAGTTTCAGATCTTGAAGATGCTGGTGCAGCTAGTGAAATGAAGGAAAAGATCTCTTAAAAACAACTAGAATACAGGAAAAAATAATTCATCACTTGCAAGATGATGCAAAGATGTACAATGTGAGACTAATAGGCATCAATGAGAAAGGAATCAATACAAATGACATTTAAAAATACGGGCAGAAGTCATATCAGAAAACTTCACAAATATGAGGAAACAATCTGATATTCAGGTAACTGAAGCATACAGAACACCAAGTAATCTCAACCCAATTCAAAACACACCGAGAAATATAATAGTAAAGATCCCAGAAATTCAGCACAAGAATAATCTACTGAAAGCCGCTAGAGAAAAGAAGCAAATCACATCAAAGCAAAACCCATTAGAATTATGGTCAACTTCTCTTCACAAACTATGAAGGAAGGAAGAGCATGGAGCAGAGTATTTCCAGTCCTCTATGAAAACAAATTCCAGCCCAGACTTCCATAGCCTGCAAAACTCTCTTTCAAGTTTGATGGAGAAGGGAAATACTTCCATGACAAAGAACAACTAAAGAATTTCATGATGACAAAGCCATCCCTACACAGGCTCCTGAAAGATGTTCTAGAGAGGGACCAAAGTGATCAGAACAACACGAATGAGATCAGAAGCAACCAACAAAATAAGGCAAGATATTAAACACATGAGAGAAAGGAGTAAATGACAACCGTTAAATAACATGTCAATCATAAGTCAATACATCTCAATTCTAACCATCAATGTAAATGGACTCAATTCAAAAATTAAGAGAAAAACATTGGCACAGTGGATTACGAAACAAAATCCAACAATATGCTGTATACGAGACACACATTTAACTTATAAAGACATTCATAGACTGAAAGTCAAAGGATTTAAAACAATATTACACATCCCAGCACCTCAGAAAAAAAGCAGACGTAGCAATCCTGTTCTCAGACAGTCTCAACTTCAAACCAAGAGTGATCAAGCGAAATAAAAAAGGCCACTACATCCTGGTTAGAGGAAAAATTCAAGAGGAAGAGGTAACACTCATAAATATGTATGCACCAAACATGGAAGCACCCAACTATATAAAGCAAATATTAATGGACATGAAAAATCCAATATCCAATACCACAATCTTAACTGGAGAAGTTAACATCCCCTTATCCCAAAAAGATAGTTCAACCAGACAGAAAAAATTAGAAAAGAAATAACAGAAATGAACCAAAGCTTGAAACAAATGGACTTGATAGACATATACAGAGTGTTGCACCTAAACACAGCTGAATACACATTTTTCTCAGCTGCACATGGGTCATTTTGTAAAATAGATGACATACTGGTCCATAGGTTATGCTTAAGTATATGCAAGAAAACACAAATCATCTCATGCACATTATTTAACCACAGTGCCATGAAACTGGAAATAAATGACAAAAGAAATCAGAAACAAACCCTAAATACATGGAAATTAAATGACACCCTACTCAGCAACCAATGGGACAAAGACAAAATTAAAGAAGAAATTCAACAATATCTAAAATTCAATGAAAATTCAAGTGCAACTTATTGTAATTTATGGGATATGACGTAAGCAGTTCTCAGAGGGAAATTCATAGGTGTGAACTCACACATTAGGAAAACAGAATGGGAACAAATCAATACCCTAATGCTGCACATTCAACAACTAGAAAAGGAAGAACAAACCAAACCCAGAGCCCAAAGATGGGAAGAAATCATAAACAGAGCAGAAAATAATTCAATTGAGAGGAAGAAAACAGTTTAAAGAATTAACGAAACAAAAAGCTGGTTCTTTCAAAGATTAAATAAAATCAATAAGCCTCTAGATATCCTCATCAAAAAGAGGGAAAAAATTCAAATACGAGCAATAAGGAATGAAAAGGGTGCAATTACCACAGACTCAGTGGAAATTCAGAAGATTATCAATAGCTACTTTGAGAATCTTTACACTCACAGAACAGAAGACACAGAAGAAGTGGACAGATTCCTAGAAAGGTACAAATCACCACAACTGAATCAACAAGATATAACCACTCTCTATAGCCCAATAACAGCCAATGAAATACGAGATGCAATTAAAAACCTACCGGCAAAGAAAAGTCCAGGTCTGGATGGATTCCCAGCTGAATTCTACAAGACATTTACAGAAGATGTAGTCCCTGTACTCCTCAAACTCTTCCGTGAAATTGAAAAAGAAGCAATCATTCCAAAATCATTCCTGGAGGCAAGTATTATACTGATAACAAAACCAGGGAAAAACGACACTAAAAAAGGGAACTACGGACCAGTTTCCCTCACGAAAATAGAAAATCCTCAATAAAATACTATGAAATAGAATACAGCAAATCATCAAGAAGATCATACACCAAGACCAGGTAGGATTCATCCCAGGGATGCAAGGATGGTTCAATATTCGAAAATCTATAAGTGTAATACACTATATATAGAGAGGAAAAGCTAAAAAACACATAATCATCTCATTGATGCAAAAAAAACTTTTGACAAAGTCCAACACTCATTCATGTTCAAAGTCCTACAGAAAATTGGAAAAGATGGCCTCTACTTCAATCTGGTAGAAGTCATTTATGAAAACCCAATGGCCAACATAATTCTAAATGGGGAAAAACTGGAATCTTTTACTCTTAGATCGGGGTACAAGACAAGGATGTCCTCTATCACCACTCCTATTCAACATTGTTCTGGAATCATTAGGTACAGCCATTAAACAAGAGAAGGAAACAAAAGGAATAAAAATAGGTAAAGAAGAATTTAAATTACAATTATTTGCAGGTGACATGATACTTTACTTTGAAGACTCAAAAAACTCCACCAAGAAGCTACTAGTATTAATACACATATTCAATAGCATGGCGGGTTACAAAATCAATACCCAAAAGTCAATGGCATTCCTTTACACAGACAACAAACACACTGAGAGGAAAATTATTAAAAAAATACTTTTTACAATAGCACCAAGGAAAATGAAATTCCTTGGAATTCATCTAATTAAAGAAGTGAAAGATCTTTTCAAGGAAAATTACAGCACTCGGAAAAAAGAGATCATAGAAGATTTCAGAAAATGGAAGATATTACATGTCCCTAGATAGGAAGAACCAACATTCTGAAGATGGCCATACTCCCAAAACTGCTGCACAGATTTAATGCAATCCCTATTAAACTACCACCAGCATATCTCACAGAGCTAGAGAAATTATTCATAAAAATTATTTTGAAACAGAAAAGACCTAGAATAGCAAAGACAATCCTGGGCAACAAAGACAAGGCAGGTGGCATTACAGTTACTGACTTGAAATTATACTACAAGGCTACTGTGATAAAATCAGCATGGTCCTGGCAACAAAATAGACCTGAGGATCAATGGAATAGATTAGCAGATGCTGAAGCCACTATGAACACACTCAGCTACCTTGTTTTTTAAAAAGGGGCCAAAAATACTCACTGGAAGAAAGATAGCCTCTTAACAAATGGTGCTGGGAAAACTGGCTCTGTACATGCCAAAAAATTAACTTGACCCAGGTGTATCACCACGCATTAAACTAAAGTCAAGTTGGATTAAAGATCTAAACATTAAAGCAGAGACACTAAATCTCATGGAAGAGAAAGTAGGAGGAACTGTTGAAGACATGGGGGTAGGCCAAGTGTTTATGAACAAAAATCAAATCACTCGGGAAACACTTGAAATAATTAACAACTGGGACCTGTTCTTACTGAGAAGTTTTTGCACGTCAAAAGAAATTATTAACAAAGTGAACAGATAACCCACAAATTTGGAAAAAATCATGACAAGTAAGTTCTCAGACAAAGGTCTGCTGTAGAAATTATAAAGGACTAAAAAACACTAGGTCCCCAAAATTTATAGACCCAGTCCAGAAATAGGCATCCAAGATGAGCTCACACTGCTCTAAGGATGAAATTAAAGAAGCAAATAAATATATGAAAAAATACTGCACATCACTAGCAATCCACAAAATGCAAATTAAAACAACAATGAGATATCATCTCATGCCAGAAAGAATGGCTATCATAAAGAAATCACCAAACAACAAATATTCGAGAAGCTGTGGGGAAAAAGGAACCCTTCTCTACTGCTGGTGGGAATATAGAAAGGTGAAATCATTGTGGAAGTCAGTATGGAGACTCCTTAGAAAAGTTGGACTGGAAATCCCCTTTAAACCAGCTATTCCTCTACTGGGAATTTTTCTGGAGGATCTGAAAACATCATATCATACTGATATATGTGTGCCTATGTTTATAGCAGCACAATTTGTGATAGCCAAATCTTGGAAACAACCAAGATGCCCATCACCTGAGGAATGGATGAAAAAGATGTGGTATTTTTATACAATGGAATATTACTCAGCTATAAGGAATGATAAACTCAAAGCCTTTATGTTGAAGTGGAAGCCACTTGAAGATATACTCATAGGTGAAATAAATCATATATATATGTGTAAATATTATATAGTTTCCCTAGTATCAAAACTCAAAAGAAGAAATAAAAATAGAAAGGTATAATACAAGTAAAAGGAAATCTAACTTTAGGACTAACTAATTAAGAGAGGGAAAGGAGAAGAGCTAGGAAACATGACAGTGGCAAGGCATAGAGGTATATGTAGAAGATGGGTAAGCCAATGAACCTGAGAATCTTCAGAAGATTTTTGAATGTAGCATTTAATTTGAAAGATTCTCACCTTGACTAACTATATATACTGACACCTGTGAACTAAGCAACTGCACTGAAGATGGCAGTTTGTAATAGTACGTTCATGCTTGGAGTGCCCGTCGTTCTGGTCTTCTGAATGCGGGCTGCTTGTCATGACCTGCCAGTTGCTGCCCTGCTGTCTCTTAGGTAGATGATTGTTCAAAAAGAAGAGGTTGGTGAATGAAGGCAGGAGACCGGAAAAGAAATATTCTGAGACTGTCGTGCTTCAAGGTTGTATATGGTTAGATTTCTGCACTTATGTGTAAACAAAAGAATTATATAATTCTCTATGCCCATTTTAAAAATATATTCTAAGTTTTAAATGCTTTGTCGTCATATTCTGTAGGGACTTAAAGTTCAACATATCAATACTTGATGAAAAAATACCTGTTCCATGTTATGCCTAAGATGTTTGATATTCAGACAGATAATGAGGTTAAGCTTAGCAGCCTAGGTTGTATGGTAATAACAGTAAGCATCTCTTCTGGAGGGTTAACAACCTAAGTTTGCAGACCAAAATTAGAGATAAAGGAGGGCTGTATGCAAGCCAACATTTTGGCCCTAGACTTTCAAGGTCAATTAAGACTCAGGACACACGAGAATTTGTACTGTAATGACTTGTAACTCAGTAGTGTCTCAAATTTTCTGATCAAGGAGATTATGGGGCCAAAGAGGAACGTGATTGACAATGTAGACTGTGCCTAGGAGAGTCACCTGGACAGAAAAAATTCTCTCAGGCTTTCACAGAGAGCACATTGGCCAAGCAATGGCCGTGACTCATCCACATTGATGACACTGACAAATCTGAGGTACAGGATCTCAGGATAAATCCTGAGGGGATTTTATTGACCTTATCAGACCCAAAAGCTACAACTTCTGTTGTATAGGTTTTGCTTTATCTTGGTCTTAACCACCCAGCAGAAAAGTATAAAAACGAAGTATAAGAAGTAAAACCATGGTGTTATGTTGAGCTGTAGGGGACTCAGGTCAACAATTTCTGACATTGTCAGTCAAGCGGGAGACCCAATACTATTATGGACTACTGGTCTCTTTTAGAATATTTTGCTGAGTTAACACACCAATAACATTAAAATGACGGAACTAAACAAAAAAAGGGATACAGATGAATGTCCATTTTGTATCTGTGTATTCAAAATGGTTAGGATAGATATATAGTTACATTCTCTTACTGAATAGAGGGATTTGTTCTAATAGTGTTTGTAAATAGGGTATCATGTCTGCATCTTTCACAGCAAATAACCACTAGGAAGAATGTATGCAATGTGTTAATTATTGAAACTGTCCTACCCATTTAATTTGAAACTGTCTCATTGCTATTTCTTTCTCAATAAAATTATGAAAAAATAAAACTAAAAATAAAACCTAGGTGAACTCTAACATAAACACAAAAAAAGTCCAGGACACAAGGAATCTTTGTTTTAACTGTCATGTCCAAGGCAGTCTTCATACACGAGAATTCCATGTCCCTTTCAGAAGTATCACTTACACTGGTAGCACAGATGTTTCTGTCCTGTCCTTTCTTTTATGGTATATTTGATAGCTTTTTGGTGTTTCTCTTCTGGTAGTAGACTGTTGTAGTTAGGGCTTGCAAGAGGAACAATATAGAACACACAATTTATAGGATTATATTAAAATAGTCACCCAAAGTGTCACATACCGACAGTGTTCTGGAAATCTGTCCACACACTAAAGGCCAGAAGAATCCAACTGGAGGCCTGGATCCCACAGCAATGTCCTCCATGAGTCCTGCTAAAGATATAGAGGACATGACAATGAATGACTCCCACAAGATCAGCTGGATGCAAAGAGCACAAAACAATGGCCCAAGCAAGGCTGTTTGAAGGTCTTGCTCTGGAAAGTCCCACCATTCAGCAATGGAAGCTAGAAAGTCTGTGCCAGATGGGTGAAGGACCTATACTAGCAGGCTGAGGGATATGAACTGGAGCCAGAAAGCAATACTCAGGTTAAGATCCAGATCTCCAGTGAAAGCTACCACAGATATCCTCAGAGGCAAAGGATCTGAGATTAAGAACAGCCAAGTCTATATAAAAAACCAGCATGACAAGCTTCTCCAGGACATTGCACGGTGCACCATCTTCCCCTCCAGAGCCAAAAAGAGATGCTGCAATTACTAGAACCTCCCCACTAGAGCTCGCCCAAAGTGAACTGTGGACATTCTCAGTGACAATAAGGCCCTCAGCTTCTCCAACAATGAGAATGGCCATGTTCATATCATAATGTATGACATGTCAACCTTGTTCACACGAATGACAGGAAGCATGGGTTATATGTGAGAAAGTAGCTATAGAGACATGAATATATTGCAGCTGAATAAATGGGGCTAAATGGGTAATATTCATCTGCCATCATTTGTTAATTACAAGACATCTAGGAATGTAATTCTGTTAAAGAATAGGCCTAGGAACAAGCTGACAGGCAGGAACATGACACTGTCTTTTGTGTAACTTCAGTTCTGACAATGTGGAATTACTTTTGCAGAGATTTAGAGTTTTAATGAATAGCCAGGGATATAGCTCAATGGTAGTACAGTGCCTGTCTGGCAAATGCCAGATCATGAATTTGATTCCAAGCACACACACACACACACACACACACACACACACACACACACACACAAAAAAAAAAAAACCCTAAACAAGGAAGCAGCAACTAAAATAATTTGATGAACAAATTTATGGGATTGTCTCAATTTATTGAAAATGGAAACAAGATTCACAGGAGCATCTGCCTTATAATTACCTAATGTCAATGGACATGAAGATTGGTTTTACTTATGTAACCATTAGCAGTTTTAAAAATAGTTGTACTAAAATAGGCTTGAGATGATCCAATTCCAGTTGTGCCCCTACCAATGTTGATAAGATTCTTAATTTTCCCTTGGAGAATTACCAATGGCCTTCTTTATAAATCCAATTTGTCTTATTTTGCTGAATTTAAAGAGCAATTAGAAGAGGACAGCCGGGGGCCTGCCCCTTAGCTCAGTTCTTTAAGTGGCTGCTTCAGCAAAGCAGTCAGGCTCAGTTTGCTGTGGTTCAATTCCCACAACTGAAGCCAGCCAAACCTGCCCTGAAGGCATTCGGAGCAAAAATAAAGGAAGAAGAAGGAAGAAAAAAGGAAGAAGAAAGGAAGAATAAGGAAGGAGAAGGAGAAGGAGAAGGAGAAGGAGAAGGAGAAGGAGAAGGAGAAGGAGAAGGAGAAGGAGAAGGAGAAGGAGCAGGAGCAGGAGC
>NW_004524866.1:961368-969369 GCF_000260255.1 Octodon degus
GAAGAAGAAGAAGAAGAAGAAGAAGAAGAAGAAGAAGAAGAAGAAGAAGAAGAAGAAGAAGAAGAAGAAGAAGAAGAAGAAGAAGAAGAAGAAAACAGCCCTGCAAGTTTTACCCCAACCTTTGCTCTCTGAGATGCACCTCTGAGGGGAGAAGTCACTAAGAGTGTTCCATTCTTTCATGAAGTCTATGCCCCATAGATTGAAAGGACTAGGCAAGATAAATGATGTCACAATGTCTGTCTGTCCACCATGGCCAGCATAAGGGAGGGGCAGTGCACTCTGTGAGACAGACTGAGGGTATCAAAACCATGGAAGGTGAATCTAGTCAGGTAAGTAGCAGGCCAAGCAGAGGGCCATGATTGGTTGTTTACTATGGTGATATCAGCTCCTGTTTACATTAATCCAGCTAAATAATTCTCATGTAACTTAATAAAACAAGTAGGTCTAGGAACTGAAATACCCTGGGAAAAATGAAGTTCCTTAATTTAAGGTTCATCTTTACCAGATGCACGCACAGTGCTAAGGGAAGGAGTAGAAAGATTAGTGGGAATTAAAATTGGCTTTTCTCAGCCCAACAAATAAAAGCAAGAAGCCTCTGGTAAACCTAACCCTGCACTCTGATTGGCCTGCAAGACTGGGGAAATACAGGAAGTAAGATCTCACTGTGTACACATTCCACCAGAGGGCAAAGCTGTCTGGAAGGAAAGGCGGCCTCTTGTTTTGATTGTACCACTTGAGCAAAGAATGAGTTTGCCAATGACACAGGTAAGAGGATTTCCTGTGGACAAAGTCTGACTTTGTTTTATATCAATGGCATCCATCCAGGAAATGAAAAAAGTATTTTTGCAGGACACCAATGACTATATTTGTCCTTCATTTACCAAATCCTTATTATGCTAAGTGCTATTGCCTCATAGCAGTAACTTTGGTTGGAAAACACATTTAGCCATTTTAAATCTGCTCTAATTCATTTTTATTCCACTCTTATTAATCTATTTTTTTCTTTACAATCTTTGGAACTAAGGCAAGATTACAGGCAAGACAGGGCTCAGGCATATTTCCCTTTCCAGTGGTTGACACTCTTCTTCCCACAAAGCAGGTGCTCAGAGAGACGGAGTTTGATTGCACATAGGGGGATGTCTTTCATGCACAAAATACACAGCCATGTTCAATTTGAAGCATTTAATCCCATTTTCCTAGAATGCACAGGTGAGTACAGAGACAGCCTATGACTTGAATCAGAGTCTGTATCACAGAACTGCAAGGATGACATGCTCACAGCAAAGCGACCTAACAAATCATAATCTCTATATAGCGGGAAGGTGTTCTAGGTATTTCTACGAAGGTGATGTTATTATGTCAGAATAAAAAGAATTTGGTAAAATCATTTCAATATTAATAGAAGTGGTCCAAATGGCATATTCACTGTTCAGGGACTATCCAAAAATCCTGAACAAAATTACCACTTTACTAAAAAATGAGAATGAAGATTAAAACATATCCCACAAAATTTGTAGAATTCTAACGCTGAAGACTATAGCATACCATAAGCACCACTTTGGAAATATTTAACATTCTAATATAATTAGTATGGTTTCAAATGTTCTTTGAAATACATCAAGACAAATTGTGTACTATGTGATGTATTTGTTCGAATAACTATCCTTCATAAAGTATAAGAATATGAGGGCCAGCCAAATAGCTCAGGGGATTAAAGCTCCTACAACTCTTATAAGCAGGCACAGGGATCAGGGGTTCAATCCCTGGGCCTGCCGTGCTGGCCCCACCCCCAGGGGCACTGAGATGGCAGTTGAGACTGGATGTGGTGGTGAGTGCCTGTAACTCCAGCTCTTGGGCTGCTGCAAACAGGCAGATCACTACAAGTCCTGTATAGTAGTGAGACCCTGAACACTCTGTAGACCCTTCCCTAAAATACAACAAAAAAGAGAGAGTACGGTACTTTTCTACATGTTCTGTATATACATGTAGAGATCAATGCACCCACTAATACCACCTAATAATGCTCCCAGTAGGTATAATTCTCAGTCATACATAGTGTATGGGACAGACCAAAGCACCAATTAAAAATAATATGCAACTGCAAATCCTGTGAGTTGAAGATAAAATTATACTGAGACAAATATCCCTTCTATATTACACATTCTCTCATGGTGTTTTGTATTTAAATAAGAACCATGAAGTTCTTCTCTGAAATCTTCATTGTCCACTAGAAAAAAAGTAGCATACATTAAACATTAAAAAATGAAAGAAAGATGTGATAGTCTAGAAAGGAAATTTTAATAAATTAAGACAGAGAAGATGAACAGAATTAAATGAGATGCTGATAACAAAAAGTGAAAATTCATAGTACCATTTATCAAGAAGAAAGTGAAAAAATTGGAATCCAGCATAATGCTATGAAAGAAATTTGACCACTGTACAGTTACGTAGAAAAGCCTTCATAAGGAAATATAATAAATTTAACATCAATGCTTGCCTTCAAAGTTATACAATCACAGAAAAGTTAACAGCCCTAACAGGAAATTGAAAAGCTCCGCAGTAGCAACATCTCCATAGTGCCATTTTTATGAAGTCTGAGGTGAGATCCCTTAGTGCAATATTTCACTCCAACTTTTTGTTGATTACTATTACCAGTGGAATTAATAAGCATTCAAAATCTTATTAGCACTGTCCTTATTTTTTCACAAAAAGGAAAAGAAGGAAATCAATTCATTTAAAGAAAGGAGCTTACTATGAATAACCACTATGAAGACAACAATATTCAATGTATTAATTATTGAAACTGTCCTATTAATTGGTTTTGAAACTGTCTCACTGCTATTTGTTTCTCAATAAAATAGATTTAAAAAATAATAAACTAGCTAATTGGTGTTACTCATAACTGAAAATGCACTTAGAAAAACAAGTACACGGTCCACTTTCCTTCAGGTACTAAATGTACATATGCTATCGCAGAGTGAGTTATGTACTCGAGGCCAGTGTGCCATGAGCAAAGTTAGTATATTAGAAATCATTGAATGTACTAGACACTAGGAAAAGAAAAAAATGCTACTGAAAGGAGACAATGCAATAAAATTGTACATCATTGTGATTTACAATTAAACAAGCAGAGTATTTCTCACCAAATAAAAGGAGAAAAGTTTCTAACTTCCCCCCCAAAATGGTACTTATGTATGTTGCAGAAGTGATGCAAATTTGTGGCCCAGTTTTCAAAGCAAGAATCAGTTAAGAACTTCTGTATTATACTTCTGCCAGATATTAAATGCTACATAATAATCAATTCAATGAAGAAAACACACAAAAGCAAAATATACATTATAAGGTAAAAACATGAGTGTTAGAATTTTTAAGTGATATTAGTTTCAGTATAAAATTAATGTAAATGAATGAAATGATATTATATTTAATGGCTCTGGAACATAGGAATATTACAGAAATCTCTACACCTCAACCATAAACCACTCATAGATAAAATATTGGAAATTGAATTTTCACACACTGAAAATGATTAAATATGTAAAGATATATACCATAATTGTGCTTAAAGATACCAAAATTAAGCTAATGAAATACCTCTTTGAAATAAAAATTAACATAACAAGTTCATATGTCCCGAATCTCAATGATGGAAGCAGTTCTCGTTCACCATGTTCCTTCACACACATTGCCCTCTGACTTAGCAAATTATGTTGGATTCCTAATGAGGCAGTTCATTGAATAGCAGAGGAACTATTTAGTAAGATTTCATTTAGATCAAATAAGTGAAGGAAGTGAAGGAAGTAATAAAGGTAGATCCTTAATTACTTTGTTAAAATAGAACGTTTTTAGTTATTTAGGTTTTTCTTAATGTGTTTAGCACAGGGTCTACAGGGTCTCATTACACAGAACAGACTCATAATGATCCTCCTGATTTCAGCCTCCCAACCACTGGGATTACAGATGGGTAATATTTAATGGCTCTGGAACATAAGAACACTATAAAAAGATCTCCACACCTCAACCATAAGCCACTCACAGATAAAATATTAAAAATTGAATTTTGACAGATCTAAAATGCTTAAATATGTAATGATACATACTACATCCAGTCTCACTCACTGTCGCAACATGCTCCAGGCAGGTCAGGGATCAAACCCTGGCCCCTGCATCTGACTAGGCACATACTTTAATCTGCTGAGCTATTAGAACGTTTTTAAAGATATGCCAGACTCAAAAGGAAAATAAATAACAAATAATCAGGATTACATATGAGTTATTCTGTATACTCCATTGTTTAATCTTGTGTCTAGAAAGGAAGGGACAAGTAAGGTGTGGAGATGCGTGCCTGGAGTCCAGGGCTCTGAGAGGCTGAGGAAGATGATTTTCTGTTGGAAAACAGCCTTGGCAGCAGAGTGACTCAAAGAGATCCTTTTTCAATAATCATAAAATTTAAAGGGCTTGGAAAAGTAACTCAGTGGAAAAATTTTTCTATTCAGACCCACAAAAGAGAAAGAAAAGAAAAGATATATATATAATTTAATTCAAGTCCACCGAGTTTCTTAGATGGGTTTGTGAAAAAAAAATAAAACAATACAAGGGACAAATTTAATTTCTCCGAGATATGGAAGTGTATGTGAACTGTCCAGATCATCAATTTATCAACCAACATTCATAGAAATAACAGTCTGCAAAAAGCTGTGACTGTTCAGGCTTCTCCTGAGGAAGGCTCTGGCTGGCACCACTCTGAGTCTCACTGTTCTCACAGCTGCTGTCCTTGGGCTCTTTGTGAAGAAATGAGACACACCCCTTGTCAAGGGCAACAACAGTGCTCTTAGCTACAGCCAGCTCATCTTCTTCACCTGCTGTTTCCTCTGCTCCTTGTTCTTCATTGGCCGTCCCAACACAGCCTCCTGCATTATGCACCAGACCACATTTGGACTTGTGTTCACTGTGGCTGTTTCCACTGTCTTGGCCAAAACTGTGACTCTGGGGCTGGCCTTCAAGGTCACTGCTCCAGGAAAGAGGCTGAAGTATTCATTTGTATTGGGGGCACCAAACTCCATCATCCACATCTGCTCCATGAGCCAGCTCACTCTCTGTGGAGTCTGGATGGGCACAAATCCACTGTACATTATCACAGACCTGCACTCTGAACCTGGCGAAATCATAATCATGTGCAACAAGGGCTCCCTCACTGCCTTCTACTGTGTCCTGGGATACCTGGGCTCCCTGGCCCTGGTGAGCTTCACTGTGGCTTTCCTGGCCAGGAACCTGCCTGACACATTCAAAGAAGCCAATTTCCTGGCATTCAGCATGCTGGTGTTCTGCAGCGTGTGGGTCACCTTCCTGCCCGTGTACCACAGCAGCAAGGGGAAGGCCATGATGGCCATGGAGGTCTTCTCCGTCTTGGTCTCCAGTGCAGGGCTGCTGGGCTGCATCTTTGCCTCTAAATGCTACAACAAAGATAAAACACATTACAGAAGAAAACAAGCTTTCTTAAAATAAAATATATCTATTGTCTGAGGCAATTCTGCATGGTTTTCCAGTCTTGTAGTTGACACAGTTTGGGATTTATTATATAAATAAAAGAGCATTACTTCTTCCGTTAACAGTCTTACACGTGTTATTGTCAGTAACCATCATATTATCATTATCACTGAATCAATTCTAGAGTGGTATCCGCTGATAACATCTGGGCAAACTTCCAAACAGGGCAGTATTGTTACCTTTTAGAATACCATTCAAGTAACCATTCCCAGAAAATTGGGCAAACACATGCAGCACTCAGTACACTAAAATCAATCTTGGGTCTTTATTAGTAACTGAATCAAGTCAAACACCTGCTGAACTCCTCCTAAGTACCGAGAAAGGGGCAGAGAATAAATCAAACAGCCTTGCACTGCCCAGAGAGTCCCAGCAGGGTGGCAATGAGGCCAGGGCTCTGATCAAAGATCCAGATCACAGATGCTCCGGATGCACAGATGCACGCGGGTTTGCAGGTCCACGCCCTGAAAATCCCAAGAGGGAGACACTGCCTAGAGCAGAGGCACAAGGGGAGCGAAGCCATGCCTCTCCTCCAGGCGCCAATGCGCCTGCGTGCTCCAAGTGCACCTGCGCAGTGGTCAGGGGGGGTGGCGACGCCAACCGCGCCCCTCAGAGGTAGTGCTGAGGAGGTGCATGTGATTCCACTTCAGCCTCTTTCAAGTTCTGTCTGTCTGGGACCCAGCACTGTGGTCTGCCGTGGGCGAGTAAAATGAGCGAAGTGGTGAGGTGTGGTGGGGCTGAAGACATGGAGAACAAAGAACTGGTGGAGGAGGGTCAGTCCCCGGGTGAGTGGTCACGTGGGTCGGCTCCTGAAGGAGCCTGGCTTGCCTGAGCAAGGGGCGGGGTATGTGAGGGCTGGGGCGGTGCCTCGTGATAGACGGGCAATAAGCCAATGGGGAAGAAGGACGGCCATGGGGGAGGGGTATTCTGGAGAATTGGGGTGTGTTTATGATCCTGAGGAAAGCTCCTGGGCAGCTGGCTCTCAATTGGGGCGCCTGTGTCCAGCGTTGTCCTAAGTGCTCAGTGATTGCCTCTCTGGAGCATGTGCGCCACAGGTCTGGGGCAGAGTTCCCCAAGAAACTTGGGCAGGAGATGCTGCTTATGCCCAGAGAACCCCCTGAAGAGGTCTGAGAAGGTGACAGGCGATGTCCTCAGCAGTGCTGAGTGAATCTGTTGCTGTGGTTTACTGTGGTGGTCCTGAGCTGCTTCTGGAACAATGAGATCCGTCGTTACCCTCACAGGAAAGCGGAATGATGATTACTTTTGTTCTTTATTGTTTTGCTGTCCTTCTAAAGATGGATAACTTAGTCTTTTCCTTCACCTTCCTTACTGTGCAGAGAGGAGTGTCAGGAAAAGGATGGGCATGGGAGTGGCAGAGACCTTTCACCTACTGGCTCAGCCACCTGCTGTGAAAAAGCTGATGGACCCCCACACACACACACCAGGTGGTTGTGATTAAGGACTGAAACATGGACTGAAACGTGGGTATTCCAGTCAGGACACCCCTCACCACACATACCTGTGAAGAGCAGAGACCTCTGGCTATCACCACTCCACCCCATATCTGGCTATTTACATCTCAGAACTTTATGTCTTCATGGTGCTCAATCTCCCATTCTGACACCTGAAAGAAGAGAAGAGACAGATTCGTCCTTTTGTGTGGTTTATATTCCCTCAGTGGGCAGAACTGTGAATACAGTAGGTATAGATAGTGCTAAGTGTTCTGAAGAAATGAAGTACAAGGTGATGTGATAAAGGTGCGACCAAATGTGGCAAGTGTACATGGTGTGTGTGTGTGTGTGTGTGTGTGTGTGTGTGTGTGTGTGTGTGTTAGAATACATTGGGCACTGGCAGGTGGCCAAATTGGGGATGGGCTGAGCTGAGGCCTAAATGTTGGGTCATCGTTTCTATGGGAGGGAGCTGGGAATTGCAAGGCCTAGTCTGATGAGGTCGGCCCAGTGCCTGGCCATCCTGTGTGTAGACTGAGCAGCAAGCTCCCTCCAGAGAGAGGAGCAGGAAGCACTTATGAGGATTGTCTTGGGATTGAGAGTGAGAAGCATGAAGACAACTTTTTCCTGGCAGAGGTGATTGGAGAGCCACTGTGCAGGCTAAAGAGCTGGGTAGTCAGAAAACAGGAGCAGATGAAGGAAGTCTCATTGGTGCCCTTCTGACATCCAAAGGAATAGCAGAATGGTCATCCATGGTGTTTCCTTCCTGGTGAGGCTCCCAGAGCTGTCTTCAAGGCTGAGCGAGCTACCTCTCCCCTGCAAGAAGCCCATCCTACCAGCGACATGCGTTCCTCATTTTCCCACAGTCTCAATTCATTTTTCCATGTGTAGCACATCAGTAAATGCCTCTTGCACTTCTGCAAGATTCCTGAAGCCGAGTGAGCTTGATGAAAGCAAAGGCATGTGTACCTGGTTGGAAACACTGGTTTTCATCTTAGTTTTGACTTTT
>NW_004524866.1:976544-1005005 GCF_000260255.1 Octodon degus
TGGGCTGGGACTGGTCCCGCCAGCGCAGGGTAGCAGTAAACTCTCCTCACACTCACCGGACCTGGGCTAGGACTGGGTCCTTAGTTTTGACTTTGAGGAGTGATTTCCTTTCTCCCCTCCCCTGTTCTAGTTCTTTTTTAATTAATTAATTTTGTTGGTGCATTTTAGACACACTTAGTAGTAACATTCATCATGTGGAGTTTGCATCTGTATCTGATAGAGCTTGGTTCTTTTTCCCCTGTTCTCTCTTCCTCCCATGGCTCTTCTCCTTACTCACAGAAGCTGTTTCCATTTTTCATTCCATTTTCCCTTTTCCTTTCCCCTCCTCAATTCCCTTTCTCATTTGACCATTTCTTCACACTTCACACTATGTAGTATACATTTTGCTCCACATTTGCAATTCCAGTTTTTTATTTTTGAAAGAGAACAAAAATTAGTAACACATTGGAAACAGTATAGAATTTCACTGATGAAAAAATAGACATTCAGCAATGGTTGCTATATTGCATATTGTGTTCAATTATTTGTTCAGTTTACCACATATAACCATGCAAATAGACCAGCAGAAATCAGCAGTAAAATTATCCAAGCCAAATACCTCAGCAGATTAAACCTTCTGGTTAGGCAGAAGCTGGGGTTTGATCCTGAGCTTGAGTGCTTTCCCTGTACACCCCTGCACCCCCCACTCCCCCTCTTACCCTTCGTGCACTGATACGGTGATTGAGACTGGGTATGGTGGTATGCACCTATAATCCCAGCTCCTGGGAGGCTGTAAACAGGCGGATCACTACAAGTCTGATCTACATAGTGAGACCCTGTACACCCTGTAGACCCTGGACTAAACTACAAAAAAAATATCTAAGACATTCTGTATATATGCACAAATATATTTTCCCTTCCTTCTTCCATTCTTGTCTTTTCCCTCATCCCAGTTATTTCTTCCATTTCAACTAATTCTTTGCCTTTCACACTATTTATTTTACCTCTCAGATTTTACTCTTTCAGGTTTTTACACTAGGAAGAGAATATGATGTTCACACATGCCAGTCTGATTTACTTCACTTATGAGGAGGGTCTCTCGTTGTATCCTTTTACCTATAAAAGCCTCTAGCTGAGCTTTTTTTAAAACTGATACTATATTGTGGAACAATACCACATAGTTTTTTAGCCATTCCTCAGTTGATGGATGTTTGGGTTGTTTGAATTATTTAGCTTTAATAAATTGTACTGCTATAAACATGGATGCACACATTACTGTGGTATGATGTTTTCAATTCTTTTTGAAAAATATCCAGAAGGGGAATAGCTGGGTTGAACGTGGACTCTAAGCCTAGTTTTTATCTTGTGTTGAATTTCTGTAATCTTGACTATTATATGCCTTGGGTTGGACTTTGTTCTTTTAATGGCTTTTGAGACAAGATTATACATGTGCACCACCACACCCAATTTGAGGTAGATTTGTTTTAGTATATTTTGGATCACAGGTCCAAAAATTTGTATGTGCCTTACTTACCTGTATTTTAAATTCTTTTACCACATTTAGGAAGTTTTCTGCCATTATTTTGGTGAATATGTTTTCTATATTGTTTGCATTATCTCCTGCTTTTTCATTGACTCCGATCTTATATTGTTCTTTTTTGCCTATCTAACAGCTGGAACATTGACTTCTCATCATCCTTTTCTATTATTTTAAATTTTAATTTATTTTATTTTGAAGAGTAAAAACAAGCAAAAATCAAATAGAAAAAAAAGAAACAGGGTAACAGCTACAATGCATATGTTACAGATTTTCAAAACAAGAACACCTAATTAACAATGCTTGCTATATTATCTGTTTTCATCATCAAATCTATTGTTCAGATTAATAGATATAGTTCTACAAGATTGGGGAAATAATTGAATGCTGGTGGTTGCTTTCAAGAAATCTTAATTTTTTGTTTTAATTTATTTTAGAGTAAAATAATTGATAAGACATTAGAAAAGGTACACATGTATCCCTGTCTATTTTTAGCAAACCTCTCTTTTCATGATTGCTAACTGAAATTCAAGTCCAGATCTGCTATTCTGTCCCACAGTGGCACATTCTGCTGTGTTCCCTTTCAGCGGAACTTCTCATCTGCTGGGCATCTCTTCAAATCTGTTTCATGAATTTCATTTCCTTCCTGTATTTGGCGTTCATGGTTTCCATCAATTTGCTGAGTTCCTCTCTGCTTCTTACATTTATCTTCTCTAGAGTCACCAATCAGCTCTTCATTATGCCCATCATCTCTGAAGTTATCTGAGAAATCAAATATCTGATTTGTGTTTTTTCTAGAAACTTACTCATCTGCTTTATTACTTCCACTGATAGCACTTCACAGAGACCAGCTGTGTGGCTTTCAAGTCTGTTCCGGCTCATTGCCCGTGGGCTTGCCTTTGGGGAGCTACATATATAGGGTTGCATCTTCTTCTAAGTCTTCTCATTTTCTATTTTTATTTAATTCTTGCATTGATTGTGGCAAACTGCCACATCAGAGCCCAGCAGTGAGTCCTGGGAGAGGAGGAGTGGCCCACGGTGCCAGGGAATGTCCCCTGGCCAGGTGATCAGAGCAGCTGGGATGTTATTGATGGGTCAGGAAAGTCGGTAGATATGATAGTTTCCTATTTATTTTAGGGCAGAATCAGAAGAGAATCTCTAAAGAGGCACACTTAGAGTAAAGGCACTGAGGAAAAGGGCTGACTACTTCCTGAACTTGGCTCGGGTAGCCCTGAGAACCAGAGGCTGCTGGTTGTGTAGCCCTGGCCACTCTCCTGTATCTTCCTGCACAGCAGATCAAGGCAAACCCACATGATTGTGTGCTAGGAGATCAGCATCAGGTGCTGGCTCCCTGTATTCTCCTATGAGAAGATTGGTACTGGCTGAAGAGGTAGCTCAACCTGACCCTAGATCCCCCATCTGACTTCCCTGCTGTCACATCACTGTGTAACTTTGCCAAAGCACACTTTACTGCTGAGTGGAGAGTTTCCCCGTTTTACATGAGATTGCACAGCCCCTTCTCCCCTCCTCTGCTTTCTCTCTTTGTCCTTCATCAGCCTCCACAGCTGCAGGGCTAAGTCTTCCACCTGTCTCCTCTGCTCCAGCTAAACAGGCTCTCTCCACTCTTTGAATTTCCATTTAAATTTCTTTTTGGGGGGGGGGCTGGGGAGATGGCTCAGTGGAATAAGTGCTTCTCTGGCAAGCACAAGGGCCCGAGTTCAATCCCTGGTTCCACGAAAATAAATAAATAGATAAACAACTTTTTTTTTTTTGGCAGAACCAAGGATTGAACTCAGGCCCTTGCACTTGCCGGGGAAGCACTTAATTTACTGAGCCATCTCCCCAACCCACCATTTAAATTTCAGAACCAGCTTGCTAGTGCTTTGAGTGCACACTCCTCTGCACACTCAGAAAAACAAATTGGGCTTTGTTCATAATGGACTGGAATTCATGGGTACTTTGTAGGATGGATGACAGCTTTTAATGTTTTAATGTGGAACAGTCACCTGCTAAGACCTTCCGTTCACTGAGGTCACCTTCAGGCATTCTCAGCAGTGATGTGCAGTTTCTCAGGACAGACACAATCATGCTTTCATTTCTCCTTGATGCTGAGTCTTGATATAGACTTCAAGCTTGTCTTGAGCTCACTGTGTAGCTCAGGCTGGCCTTAGCCTTCAGCAGTCCTCTTGCCTTAGCCTGCCACGTGCAGAAATGACAAGTGTGCTCCACCAGGCCCCAATCAGGACACCTGCAGTGGGTTTCTTTCTATCCCTATGGTGGTCTCTGTGGTCCTCTATCAATACTGTGGTCTCCAGCTGTGTCATGAAGAAGGTATTCCTAGGCAGGCATGGTAAGCTCTGCATGTGAAAAGGTGCAGGAGGAAGACAGGAGTCGGCTGGGGGACAGGACAGGACAGCCTTACCTGGTGGACCTGTTGTCTAGGCGCAGAATCAGGTCATTCTTCAGAGACTGTGGTTACTGAAGACAACAGAGGGAACTGTGTCTCTTTCAGGAGCCAGGCTGAGCCCACAGCCTGAGAAAGCAGAAGTGAGGAGCAGATGGAAGAGAGTCAGCACCAGTGGAGGAGGACAGCACGCCAGAATGGAGAGGTCCAGGTAGACCAGGTGGAAACCAAAATGTCAGAGCCCACGTGGGTGAGAAACTTCAGGGGACACTGAGGATGCCTGGTGTCCTCCAACTTTCTGGGCACAACATTGCCACGCAGTGCGGTCGTAGGGGCAGAGGGATTGCGTGGGGGATTTGTGCACCTCCCCCAGGAACTCCATGGGTGATCCGAGCATGATTATTTGGCCTGGATGCACCAGCTCCAAGGGAGGGGAGAGACCACCGTGTGTCCCCACCACAGTCACCCGGAGCTACATTTGAGTCTGGCCTCATTGAAGATGCCTGGCAGGTGAGTGCGAGCATGCACGGAATCACTTGGGGAGAGAAGGTGGAAACTGCACCCTCAGCTGTTCTGCTGTAACCCAGGTGGGGGCAGGGCAGGGGCCTCCTGCTTCAGACCTGGTGAGGCTCACCCCTCCTCCGCTTGAAAGTGATCAGTGCTTAATGCAGCATCTCTCACAGTCTTAGTTGCTCAGTTTTTCTCACCCTGTGTTAAATCTTGGAAGTGTAGATATCAGGATGATTTCCCACAAGAAGCCAACAGCATGAGAGGGAGAACAGCAATTTCAACACCGTGTGACACTTCCCTTCACTGGGGACATTAGCAGCATTGGGGATTGGACAGAGATGCTGTGCACTGTGACAAGGAGACCCAGCAGGTGAGGCCCTGAGCTCCGTGCTTTCCTCAGCCCAGCTCACAGGTGGACTCACCAGGCAGGGACGTGTGGGAGGCTGAGCTCTCAGGAGGTGATGGTTTGTTCGTGGAGAAGGAGCTGCCTGGGCAGTACCTGTGGGCAGACGGGGCAGATGTGATGTGGGGTTTGTGGTCACATTGGTGCTCTCAGTGAGCGAGCGCTGTTCAGGTCCTTGGTCATTGGACCTGAGCTGTTGTGTGTGCGGAGACACAGACACCGTCACTGAGTGTGCCCAGGGCTGCCAGACAGGAAAGCCAGGAAGTGACAGAGGAGGACTGGGACAAGGCAGCTGCTGTGGGGTGGGTCAGCATCACCATTGGCATTGATTCTCGCTCTGTGTAGTCATCTCACAGGCCCATTTTTCAATTGGGTATTTAAATTTGGGGGTCATATTTTCTTTTTAGTTCTTGACATATTCTAGAGAGAAGTCCTTTCGGTGAGTGATTCTTGGTTAAGATTTTTTCCCTGTTTGTGGGTTGACTTTTCACTCTGTTGGTTTCTTTTTACTTGGAGGAACTTCTCGATAAGATGAAATCTCAGTTGTTGATTCTTTGAAGCATTACCCATGAAGTTTGATTTGTGTACATCAACTCTCTCCCTGCCTCTGTGTCTTCAAGATTTCTGTCTACTTTCTCTTTGAGTGGATTTAGCATGTCTGTTTTAATGTTCAGATATTTAATCCATTTTGATTTTAGTTTAGTAGATGGCATTAGATGCAGGTCTACTTTTAGTTTTCAGCCTGTGGATAGCTAGTTTTTCCAACACCATTTGTTAAAGAGGCTTGCTTTCTTCCAGTAAAAATCTTTGGACACTTTGTCAAAGATAAGATAGCTGAGTTGGTTTGTAGTCATATTTGAATGTAATCTGTTCCACTGATCCTCAAGACTTTTTTTTTTCCAGTACAATGCTGATTTTATCATAGCAGCTTTGTAATATAATTTCAAGTCAGGGATTATAATGCCTCCTGTCTTGCTTCTGTTGCCCAGGATTGTGTTTGCTATTCTAGGTCTTTTCTGGTTCCAAAAATAAATTTTAACTATTCTTTTTATTATTTATTTAAGTATTTAGTGCAGGGTCTACAAGGTCTTACTACTCAGATCAGACTCATAATGATCCTTCTGTTTTCAGGCTCCCAAGCACTGGGATTACAGACACGCACCACCACACCCAATCTAGTCTCTATCTCATCGCACCCTGGAGACGAGGCTGGAACAACACTCAGGGGATTGAACCCCAGTCCCTGCGCCTGCCTAAGCAGGCAATTTAGTTTGCTGAGCTATTTGGCTGGCCCCTCCAAATAAATTTTTAGAATGTTTTCCGTAGCTCTGTGAGGTTGATGGTATTTTGATACAGATTGCATTGGTCTGTATAATTTGGGGAATATCGCCATTCTCACAGTGTTGGTTCTTCCTGTCCAGAAGCATGGAATATCTTTTCATTTTCTTATTTTGAATGTTTTCTTTACTTTATTTTTTCTTTTTTCTTTTGTATAGGATCTCACTAGGCAGCTCAGCCTCATAGTGATCTTTGTATTTTCAACCTCCCCAGTGCTGGGACTACAGGCATGTGCCACCAAGCCCAGACTCTGTCACCAACTCAACATAACCGGGAGTTGGGCTGGCACAGCATGTGGTGCCAGGATTGAACCCAGGTACCTGCACTCACCTAAACAGGCAGTTATTCCACTGAACCATCTCGTGGGCCCTTCATTTTTTGAAATCGCCTTCAGTCTTCTTTTTCACAGTGTTGTCATTTTCATTGTATAGATCTTGTACTTCCTTTGTTAGATTGATTCCTAAATACTTTTCTCTTCTTTTGATTTGGAGATGCTACTGTGAAGGATACTGATTCTCTAATTTCTCTCTCAGTGTGTTTGTTATTCATGTAGAGGAATGTTACTGAGTTTTGGGTGCTGACTTTATATCCTGCTATGCTACTGAATTTGTTTATTAATTCTAGGTGCTTCCTTGTGGAGTTTTTTTGGGTCTTCAAAGAATAGTATCATGTCATCTGCTAATAACAGTAATGTAACTTCTTTGCCTATTCTTATGCCTTTTCATTCTTTCTCTTGTCTAATGACTCTAGCTAATGATTCCCGAAGTATATTGAACAATAGTGGCAATAGAGTACATCCTGGGCTTGGATCTGATTTGCGAGTAAATCTTTCCATTTTTCTTCATTTAGAATGGTGCTGTTGGTTTATCATACATGAATTTTATCAGATGGAAGTAGAGGCCATCTATTCCAGTTTACTGTAGGGCTTTGATCATGAATGAGTGTTGTACTTTGTCAAAAGCCTTTTCTGCATCTATTGAGATGATCATGTGGTTTTCAGTTTTGGATCTATCGATATGATGTACTGCATTTATAGATTTGTATATATTGAACCATCCTTACATCCCAGGAATGAATCCTACCTGGTGGCGGTATGTATTTGCTAGTAATTCATTGAGGATTTTTTCATCTATATTCATGAGAGAGATTGGTCTGTAATTCTCTTTATTGGTTGAATGTTTCTCCAGTTCTTGAATCAGTATAATACCTGCCTCCCGGAATGATTTTGGGAATATTGTTTTCCATTAAATTTCATTGAAGAGCTTGAGGTGTATTAGGATTAAATCTTCCCTAAATTTCTTGTAGAATTATCTGTGAATCCACAGTACCAGAGCTTTTCTTTGTTGGTAATTTTTTTCGTTACATTTTCCATTTCATTGGCTGATATGGGTCATTCACAGTTTATTTTTACATATTTACTTTTGCTTAGTTTTTCTACTTGGGTGTTAGCAAAACCCCTAACAACTGTCTTAATGATGAAGACATGGAAATGTACCTTCCTGAGCACCCTAGAGAAACAGTAAACTATTGGAAAATGATCTTTGTTTGGATGGTGTTGCAGAAGAGAAATATGCCTAAGATTTTTGGGAAAGAGGCATTGAGATCAGCCCAAGGAGCCCAGCCCTTGGCAGTCATGGATGAGCATGAAGTCCTCCTCAGTGGTGAGTTGCTGAAGAGACCTGGGCCTCGAGTGCCAGCATTGCCCAGCAGGTGGAAGGCAGGGGCCCCCGGCATTCTGTGACATCACCGTCACCTTGGACGCCCTGCCATAACTGACTCCCATGAGTCTGAGTCTGAGCCACAGGCAGGATCTTCTGCTGTGTACTTGGATTTGGGACCACGTTTGTCAGTGAAATTCACAAGTGTTGTGGGGTGCTGATCAGCTTGAATCAACAGTGAGTTCATCGGTGTTCTTACTGCCCTTCCTCAGTCGGTTCCTCCTTGATTTCCTTTGTTTCATTTGTTTCTGTGTTTCTTGAGTCAGGTCTCACTGCCTCAGCCTCCGCGGGGCTGAGAGTACAGGTGAGCTTCTCCCCGTGCACTTCGATGCCCTTGGATTTTAACCCAACTTCTGCTTGGATTTCTCTGCAGCCCTTGATTATTCTTCTAATCTCAAGTGGTCACCATGGCGGTGCTGCGCAGCCCCCTTAATACAGGGGCTGAAATGGATGTGGTAAAGTTCAGTGAAGACAGCAGCTCTCAGATGGGAGAGTATGAGCTGCTACTAGAAGACCACAGCGCAAGTTCTGTTAGAGCTGGAGCAGCTCTTGGCTCTGGGGACAACAAGGAGCAGGAGTGTGGTGAGTCGTGTGGGTTCACAATGTCCAAATTGATGGGATCTGCTTTTCCTGTAGATGAGTGATCTCTAAAAATGGTTCTTTTCTACAGTTCCTCAAGGTAAATTAACCTTCCCACATTTCTGGAAAGCTAGAAATTGGTATTTGCCCTTCACTTCCACTTGAATGGAAAACTTTTTCCTAGTTTGTGACAAGGATCAGGAGACCAGTGTAAAAACAGCAGTTCCCATTTCCTGCTGAAGGCATGGGATGGTCTGCTTTTCCTAACATTAGGTCAGGCCACTGTGATGAGTTGACTGTGTGTCTCCTACCATATCCTCCAGACATGTAGCATCACAGTTGGCCTAAGGTTCTGGGCAGAGAGGCCTGGCCCTGAAGCTCCTGTAGAGTCCAATTGGACAGCACACCCTGCTGGTGATGCCTGGGATGGTGCTCCCCACAGGTTTCCAAGGAGGTCTTGGAGGTTCTGCTCCTAACTGAAAGTCTGGCGGCCATGATTCTCACCATGGAGACCAGGGACCTGAAGGGCAAGGGGAGGACCTGCTGGGTGGGGCAGAGGCTCAGCTTAGGAGCCCAGAGTGCTGGTCCCTGTCATTCAGTGGGAATTCTGTCTAGGATAACAGAATGTAGCCACCCTCTGTCTCTCCAGGAGCCAGTGGCTCTGGGAAAGGGGCTGGGCAGCAGGTCCAGGGGGAACTCGAGGATCTGTGCTCTGAGCACTGAGGCCGCATTGAGTGGAGGTGTGAAGGACCTCCCCAGGTGTGGCCCACAGCTCTGTCACCAGGGGAGTGTCACCACTCTGAAGTTCCCACAGTGACCTACTGAGTTCTCTCCAAGCATTCATTGGGAGGTTTTTGTCAGTTGAAAGGGACTTAAGACATAATCAGAAGTGAACCATGTGAAGGAAGTCACCAGATTAGTTTGGGGAAGAGGCCAATTGCATTTCACTCAGGTCGTCCTCACAGTCAGATTTAATTGCAAGAAAAGATGTTGAGGGTAATAAGGGAGAGAGCCATCCCCAGGTACTGTGGTAGTACTGTGTGAAGCGTGGGTGCCCTACCATCTGGGGCGCTAATCCAGGAGCCTCATCCTCTGGTCCTCAGGTGGTCCTGTGCTACAGTCTCTGCCAGCCCCTCCCATTCTGGTGGCCGTGAGCTCCTGAGGTCCCCACAGTAACACTCCTTCCACAGTGCCCAGAGCAGTCCACAGTCACGGGGCTTTTCTGCTCTAATTGAACTGCAGCATTCCAGTGTGGGATGCTCACCGCCAGCTGCTCATGCTGCCTGATGCCCACTCAGGCCTCAGGGATGTGCGTTCTGACTGCATCATGCTGGCTGGGTCACCTGTCAGTTTCCTTGCCTGCTGGCCTCTCTCTCCTTACCTCGAGGGTGGGGAACATCAGATGTTACCTACTGAAGGAACTAGGAAATAAGAATACAGAAACAAGGCCCTACAGCTGAGCTGTCCTTGCCCTGGCCATGGGCATGGCTCCTCTGCAAATCATGCCCAGAGCTGCATGTCTGGCTGCCCACTGAGGCAGGCACGTGTGTTCTCTCTCAGGGCGTGTGAAGTCCACAGGTGATTCTCTGTTCATGGAGAGGCTGCACACTGAGGAGCCGAAGACATTTGCACGGCTGCCTCTGACTGAGCAGATCAGGTGAGAGGGCACATGCAGGCGGGTGGGGAAGGCCTGTGAGTCCCTGCAGGTGCTGCTGCAATGTGAGAAATACACTCATAAGGGGCAGGGAGGGCAGGGAGCTCAGGGGCACGGGCTGCAGCTACTCATGAATATTCAGAGGGCCAGCCAGATAGCTCAGCATATTAAAGCACCTGCTTAGGCTGATGCAGGGGCCTGGTGTTCGATCCCCAGGCCTGGTATGCTGGCCTCACCCCTGGGGCACACTGAGACAGTCAATGAGACTGGGTGTGGTGACGCACACCTGTAATCCCAGTACTTAGGAGGCTGAAAAACAGGAGGATCACCATGATTCTGATCTATGTAGTTTGACCATGTAAACCCTATAATAAGTACATTATAAAATAATAATAGTAAAGTAAATAAATAAACATTCAGGGAAGAGAGCGGTGGTCACTGATGCACCGAGCTTACTCTGAAGACCCTCATCTGCATTTTTGAAAAATACATTGAG
The DNA here is from genome assembly GCF_000260255.1 of Octodon degus. NCBI lineage: Eukaryota > Metazoa > Chordata > Mammalia > Rodentia > Octodontidae > Octodon > Octodon degus. The sequence goes on from NW_004524866.1 coordinate 987,163, forward strand.
AGCAGTTTCATGTAGTACAAAACAAAGGAAAAGAAAGAAAAGCTGTCGCCGATTGCTGACCTGAGGTGCCCCCTGCCCTGTCCCACTTCATCTCGATCACCTTGTACATGGTCCAGGTGTATCCCATGTCACTCAGAGGAGCTGCATCTTCCTGGGCCTGCGCTTCTCAGCGCCAGTGGCCCCAGGAGTGTGAGGACACACAGCTGTGACATCGAGTGTGCCCACTCTGACAGGACACCAGGTCACTATGGACAGGGAGGGAGACTCCTGGCCAGAGTTAGAGGACAGGAGATGAGGGTGATGCCGGGCATCGTACAAGACCACTTGGTGACTTCGGAGAGCACTTTAAGTTGCCTTTATTTTTCCTTTGCCACAGAGCGCTGCCCAAACGTGCCTAAGTTCTGCTTGGGGACCCTGAGATCTGCTCCCAGTCTCCTCTCTGTACCCTGGACTGCCTCGCACCTCGGTGCCACTCACACTGCTGCTTCTCTCCTCCTAGGCTATCCACGCTTCTCATTCGCGAGCAGGAGCGGAAGCTCTCGGAAATGACCTGCAAGCTGAGAGAAAGGAGAGAAGTGTCACTCCAAATAAAGGAGCATCTGGAGGTCCTCCTGGTCCGGGGTCACCCTAGCACTAGCCAGGGGCATGGCCACCACCAAGGTCAGCCTGAGGGCTGTAGGCTGGAGGAGCAGCCGGGCCACAGCCTCAACCCAGGGGCGGAGTTCCAAGGCCCTCATGAAGGTGAGCTGCTTTGAGTCCCCAGACTTGATGCCCACTGTCCTGGTGTCCCTGTCACATCAGGAGCTGTGGCACATTCAACAGTACCCAGGGGGAACACAGGACAGAGACACAGCGTGCGGGTCACAGCAGCCCAGGGCCTTTTGTCCCAATGGAACCTGGCCTCAGTCTTCAGGAGGCCGCATCTTTCTCATTTTAAGTCTGAGGTGGGGGTATAGTAGGACACAGCTGGTGAGAACAAAAGTCCTTCTCACCTAACATGAAAGTTTCCCAGACCCTAGCCTAGCAGCTTTCCGCACTAACTGTGGGTGACAGATGGCTTCATCTTCCCTGAACTCCTGTCTCCTGAGCCCCAGGAAACGGTTCACATGGTCTTGGGCACCGGCTCATGCAGGAGGAGCACAGTCATGAGTGCCCCTAGAAAAGCCTGGGACCCTCGCCCTTTGGGGCTGGTCTTCAGCATCGATTCCGTAGCATCTCAGAGGCTGCAACACCTCCCTCAGAGAGCTGCCAGGTTCTGACACAGCTTGGGCTGCTGTGTCTCCTTCCCTGTGAGTGCAGAGCGGCGGTGATGGTGGCTCGTAACTAAGGACCACAGTATCCCTTGGGTTCACTGTCTGCTGTGTGCCCTGTAGTTTTGGGAAGATGCATATTGACACAGGTCCCATTCCAGAGTGGCACAGAATAGTTCTGGCCTAGAAGTCCCCTGTGTCTATGCACCCCTCCCTCCCTCCCTGAGATCTAAGAAGTGCTGTGTCTCCCTGTTTCATCCCTGCTGTGGTTGTCAGAGGTTTCCTCCCATGGCGTGTCTCCCCTTCAGTGATGTCAGCAGAGCTGAGGTCCGTGTGGCCCCTGTGAGACTTCCTGCTTTTCTCTGCCCTTTGTTCTGGCTAAGAGAGGCCCAAGTGGGGATCATATGGACTTGCTTCATGTTGGCTTTTCTCTTGGGAAAAGTTTTGTTTTCCAATCAATGTCAGCCATCCGCTGCTTTGCTTTTTGTGAAATTGTAAGCTCTTGGTCTAGAGTTGCTTGTGTGTGGCCCGTGCCTGTGACCTGTCACCGCACCTCTCATTAGAGACTCTGCGTCCCGCGTGAGTGGCCCCATCTCTTCCTGAGCTCTGAGGCCTCGCTCCAGGATACATTTTCTGGAGCCCAGCTGTGCCTGTCCTCCAGGCCACTGACCTGTCATGGCTTTGGCCTTGACGTGTCATTGGTTCTTCTGGCTCTTTTTACTCCAAGTAATCTTGAGAACCTATTTGATCTCTTCCCAATTGTATGCAGTTTTAAATTGTCACTGCTTGGACTTGCCAGATGGAACACTGAGGACCTGAGAGTCCCGAGCCTATCCCACACGCGCGGGTTCTGTCTGAACTGGTGTATACACGGTCAGTCGAGTCTTTGCTTATATGCTTTGCAAGGTCCGTGCGTTAGAACTTCATTTAGTCTGTTACTGTGTGTCCCTGACATTGTGTTTTCGCTATGAAAACATCATCCCTGGCCCGCCTGAGGTGGCAGTTACTTTGTGACCCAGTAGCTGAGCTCTTGCTGTCGGGTTCTATTCATCCTAGCAAATTTGTTTGTGCCATTTTGTGATTTAAAAAAAAAAATACTTCACGCGTGTTCTATTCAGTGCTGGCAATCCTCCACCTTTGAGTCCTACCCCGTCTTGTGGGGGGTTTTGTTTTGCTTTCTTAGTTTTCTTTGTTAGTTGTTTAGTTTAATTTGAACAGTTTTGTTCCCTTTTTTCTTTACATTTGGCGTTTGGCAATTGTGTTGACACTTTTGAGGTGACTGTTTTTTTCCAAGTCACATCTAATATAATCTGATCGGGGCAGAGATCTTCCACACTTCTTTTATGGTAGTTGGTTTGTATCACTTTCTTTGTTGTTGTTTTTATTTTCATTTCTTTATTTTTCTAATTTTTCATTTATTTGTTACAGGGTTTTGCTACACAGCTCAGACTCTAAGCAATCCTCTTGTCTCAGCCTCCCCAGTGCTGGCATTACCAGCATGTGCCACCACTCCCTTTCTCTGGGCTGGTGCAACTTGCCTAGGATTCCAGGGCTGGCAAGGCATGTAGTACTGGGAATCGAACTTGGATCCTTGAGCTTGCCAGGCAGGTGCTTAGACCGCTGCGCTATCTACTTTTGTTTTTAAAAATTTTGTACTCTTTGAATTAAAAGAATAGAAACCATATTTAAAAAAATAGAAACAAAACAAAATTTCATTAAGCAAAGTAATAGGAACTCAACAAAAAAGAAAAATTGGGGCTTTTCTAGGTAAATGGAAGCAACTACAGACGATATTGGTAAATGAACTAAATCAGATCTCTGTGTGCGAACATCGTACTGTCGCGCTAGTGTGAGAACCTAAAAGAGTCACTCAAAGGTCTGCTGCTCTGGTCTCCCTGCAGCCCTCACTGCTGCCTTCGACTCACCCTTCACTTCTTTCTCACATGAGCAGCCAGGTGACATGAGTGGTAGCTGATCCAAGGTCTCGCAGGGCCTTGTTTCTCTTGTCGGGTATGGCTGTTTTCTGTGTGCTGCAGCTGGGTTGCCACAGACAAACATTTTTTGTGCTGTATTTGTGTGTGTCTACTCCAGTGTCTTATGTAGTTTTTCTCTCTTGTTTCGTTTTATTTTGTGACAGGGTTTCACTATGTAGTTCAGACTCACCTTCAACTCACCTTGCTCCTCTTGCCCTGCCTCCTGAGGGCGGGGATTACAGGCCTGGGCCCGCACACCCAGACTCTGGCCTCCTCTGGGTGGCTCTGCTGAAAGTCCCGGCCTGGAATTCTTCGCTGTTGCTCCATTTGCAGGCCTGGGAAGCAGTCTGTGGTTCTCCTGAGGCTGAGCCCAGGTCATCACCTTCCAGCAGCACCTCAGCATCCCCACAACCTCTGTGCCCTGTGGTCAGCACCCTGCCTTGCCACTGCGTGCCCTGAAATAGGAGCAAGCACACAGTTGTTTAGGTAACTGAGTGCTTGCTCTGGAGAATGAGAGAAACCATGCCCGTCCGGCCATAATCCAGGGTAGATACTTCATTTCCATGCCAGAGAGGCCCGGTGTCTGTGATGGGGGTGGGGAGCTACTTAGTGCTCAAATACACATTTGTGAATTTGCCTGCAGAGATACCAGAAGAGAAGGAGGATGGAAGAGGAGAACCATCGCTGGTTCCCAGGTAATTGGATAGTCAGGCCAGGACTTGTAGGGGACAGCATGAGGTGGGTCCCCAGGAGAGCACACCGGGAGGTCAAAAGGCACAGCTTTCACATGCACACAGGGAAACTGAAGCTGGTGCCTGGGTCCATTCCCTCAGGCCTGGAGCAAGGCCTTTGTCTTAGTTACTCTTCTCTCATTGCTGGGACAAATACCCGACAGCCAAATTGAAGGAAGGGAAGTTTTATTAGTTCACAGTTACTGGAGGTTTCAGTCCATATTCAGCTGTGTCCAAGGCAGAGCAGCACACAGCAAAAAGCAACCTTTCATTGTTTGCGGCAAAGAGCAAGAGCACAGTGAGGGGTGGCAGCAGCTCTGGCAGCTAGCTTCTCTTCCCACCTTACACCTTAATGCAGATTACTTGCCTCAGGGCAGGTGCAGCATCCACACTCACAGTAATCCATTACAGACTATGGAAGACGCCCCAGGACTGCATGAGGATTTAGTGGGACAACTATACACAAGCCCTGACAACCTTCCCGCTGTGGTGTACGGTGTCCTTGTGGAACTTGTTTGTCCTCTTGTGCACATGGTCAGACTCACCATTTTGATCTCATAGAATCCACTCACCTCTGTTGTTTGGGGAAACTGAGGCTGAGGTGTGGATCTGGTTCTGCATGTGTGGCCTTAGCTCACAGGCAGGGATGTCATACCAAGAAACCTAAGAAATCTTCAGTCCCTGTGTCTATGGAGAGAGCCCCAGACTGCATAGGCTCTTGGGACTCCGTTACCTCAGCACTAGTGACAGAGAGCATGTAGAAAAGCTGTCTGAGTCTGAGAGAAGACACAGCCCTGCTGTGGCCTCTGGGTGTGCTGGGTTCATGGTTGTGTCTCATGAGAGTGCAGGCTCCAACCTGCTCAGTGTGTCATCCAGCTGTCCCCGTCCATCTCTCCTGTCTCTGCCATCTGGGCAGCTGCACTCTGCCCTCCTAGGAGGAAGAATCTGTCTCCGAGTCTGTGTCCTCTCTCTCTGTGACCACTCCTCTCCGTCTCTCAGACCACCTCAGAACCTCGTGTCCCATCCCCCAAGGTCTGATGGAGTTCCTTATCCCCGCAGTGTGACTACAGATGACGTGAGCCATGTGGAGGAAGAAGATGTCCTCCAGGCCTCCTATGGTGTAGAGCCCAAGACTGCCTGCAGTGTCTGTGAGGCTGGTGATGCCCTGCAGCCTCCCTGCACCCCTGCCGCCCTGGTTTGGGAGGCCGAGGTCCCAGCTGTTGAGGCCGCTGGTGAGTCCTGCGTTACTAAGAGAACCACGCTCGTGCTCACCCATGTCTGTGGCCCCAGTACACATTCAGGGGGGCAGACACAGCATATCCAGAGGGGACAGCTGAAAGACGCTGTAGCATCTCTCAGCCAGTAGTACTGATACTTTCTCTGGGCAACGTTGTCATCAGTACAGGCTCACGTGTTCAGCTGGAACTCCGCTGTCTCCTGCAGTGTGCTTGCTCCTGGCTGCTCCCGGACGCTGGGCTCTGATTTTTAGTCTCTGAAGACATCACGGGGCCTGCTGAGCTCCCTAGAGATGGTGTCACTGTTTTTGCACTCTGTAGCTGGCACCTCTGTCCCCTGTCTTTGTCTGGCCCATGAGAGGTGTCAGTTCCCTCCAGGATGTGAGTGCTTAGGACGTGACCTCTCGGTGCTCGGTGCTCCTGGAGGTGTGTCCGGTCCTTGGCCCTGTGTCTCTGTGGATGCCAGCACTGCCTTCTCTCAGGTGCTGCAGGCTCAGTCCTCCTTGAGGCTTTGTAGAGTCTGTGTATACCTAGACCTCGTAAGCCATCTCCACCACTCTCACACAGCTCCACAGTTGCAGCTGGCACTGCAGCCTCTGCCAGGACCTAAGGAACCATGTCCTGGGACACTAGGGACCTTTTGCTGAAGGTCTGTTATTTCACATCAGTCTCATCTCAGAGTCTCCTCAGTAAGCTGAGCCTGGAAGGTTTAGCTGAGTCTGAATTTCTAAGCTCACTGCAGGCCATGAGCAGGCTCCTGGGGTACCTGTGGGAAGAGGCTTGCCAGGCTGTGCCCCAGCGTTCAGATGGGAACGGCATTGCTGAACCCTCAGAGCAGGGCCTTCTGTCTGTCTGTCCAGAGACTCAGGGAAATACACACTGTGACTTCGCATAGAAAACAACCTAGGCCTCCTGCAGCACGGCTCTCTGACTGTTGCGATTTGCTTAGAAAATATTTCCTGCCAGTCATGGGCCTGCGAATATGAGGCAGGAGTAGAGTAATGTGACTGTCCTCATCTCGTTTATTACAGATCAAAATGACCCTGAGGATGAGGACACCCTGGAGCCAGCGGCCCCCAGGTAACTGTGACAGTGGAGGACTAGTGATGGTAACTATGGTGACATGGAGGCCAGGCTTGGAGTATAATTATTTTAACTATCTATCAGTCACCTGTCTGTATTCTCCTTTTTGCATTTCCCTCACCAATCCCGTAATAATCTGAGTAGAACTCTGAAGAGCTGTAATGACCGCAGGATTCAATATTCATGCCCACATGGCCCTGTTGCCTGGAGGACTAGACTTGGTTATGCAGGACTCACCCTGCACACAGGCCTGTGCTCCCTGGCAGGTTTCTCATCAGCGTAGGACTTTGCACATGAGTAACGCTTGGGTCCCGAGCGAGCTCCAGCTGTGGATGTGTCAGGAATTCTCTGCTTGCCTGCGGCTGCATCAGAATACCACCATGTGCCCATCTCAGGTGCTCTCCAGCTTTGCATGGAAAGGGTTCCCGGGGTTGTGCTCGGAGAATCCCTGGACATGTGCTGAGCCCTGAACAACCACCCATTTATGCTCACTGCTTTCCCTGTATGCTCAGGACATGCTGTGCTGTCATTTATAACCATGCCCAAAAGCTGAGCTCTGCTTGTCATTTCTGTGCTCCCTTCTGTCCTGGGCATTTCAGGCTCAGCATTGAAGAGCTGACATTGGATTCGAAGCCAGTACAGCAGTTTCAGAAGTGGAGTTCCATCCTTTCGTGCCTACGTCATGGCCTGAAGGACCTGCTCGCCCAGGATGGACCTGCGAGGCCCCAGGAGCAGAGCCTCCAGGAGGCCCAGGTGGCATGGTGCAGCCTGGCCAAGAACCTCGCCTGCCAGCTTAGCCCAGGTGTGGTGGCTGCAGGCCGACCCTCCTCTGATTTGTGCCTGTTCATGTCCCGGGACCCTCAGTGTGTGCTGGGCTGTGCCTATAGCAGGTGGGCAGGTAGTCTCTGCACGTGTCCTCTCTAGGGGCACTTCTCACTCCCGGGGTTTCTCTAGTGATCAGGTGTCATAGATTGTGGTCGTGGGATTTGGGGAACATGGAGAGAACTCCCCTATAAATGATAGCAAGACAGAGGGACCTGGGAAGGGGCCAGCTGTGAACGTTGTGATCAGGCTTGTTTCTCCTTCCCTGAGTGAAAGGAGGCAGAGGGCTGGAACCATGGAGAGCTCAGGCTCCACCGACCCAGGGTGGAGTAGGTTCCAAGCTCTGCGGAGCAAGGTCCCTGTGGGCTTGGCCCAATACGGCTCCACAGGCCATGATGCTCATCCCCAAGTAGGAGTGTATGTACGCAGGAGCCATATGCCCCACCAGACAGTGTGGGGAGCCAGTGCCAGGGTCGCTCAACACAGTTCCCCGTGTCCATCCGAAGCCCTGCGTGCCCACTCATGTCCACATGCTTAGGTGGCACTGGCCTGTCGTGGTGCAGTGGCACCGTGCAGTGACCTGTGGACCTTCCTGACTTTGCTTGCAGGGCACCACTCTGATGGAGACACAGAGAAGGAGATGCAGTCCCTGGGCTCCAGGTAACAGCAGTGTGTGGTCAGGGCCGTAAGCCACAGTGACAGGAGGGGGCTGCCTGAAAGTCAAGGGTGGGGTGAGGAGGAGACACAGCTTTCACGAGGATGAGAGAGCCTACCAAGGGCCCGGGTGTCATTAGTCCAGCCAGGACCCCGGGCACGTTAGCAAGGTGCTGGGCTTCCTCAGGCATTTGCAGAGGGTGTCAGTCACAGAGAACTAGCAGTCTCAGAGCCTCACATGCCGAAAGAAGCCTCCTGTGCCCAGCGAGGCTCAAGTGAGGATTCCACTCACCTTGTCTCTCTGACCTGGGGCCTGAGTGCAAGGATAGCTGGAGCACAGGAAGTAGGGGATGGAGCAGCCACAGAGAGCTGTGACGGGTCCAGGGTCCATGAGCGGGAATGGTAAGGCCGAGCCCTCCTCAGGACACTGCGGAGCTTTCAGCCCCAGAGCCTGCTCAGTCCCCTGTTGTACCTACTCAGGGTGTCTTACACAGTTTTCTCTGTGAGCTCCCTGTCATGGCAGCACCATGGAGGGAAGCTGGCTCTGTCCTCCTCAGCGGGTTGTCTGGATGGTGCCTGAGCAGAGCTGCTGTCTCTTCTGTGTGGCCTCCTTCTCTCTGCCGGCCTTTGTCTGTGTCTGTGTCTGTGTCTGTGTCTGTGTCTGTGTCTGTGTCTGTGTCTGTGTCTGTGTCTGTGTCTGTGTCTCTGTCTCTGTCTCTGTCTCTATCTCTGTCTCTGTCTCTGTCTGCCTCTCTGTCCCTCTCTCTTGCTCTCGCTCTCACTCCCATAGGAATTGGGCAAAGCCCATCAGGAAGGATGTCCCCCATCCTCTGTGGAAGGCCAGGTGCTAGGAATCACCCTGATGCTCCGCTTGCATCTGCTGGGAGGCTGTGCATCCTCATCCATCCTAATTTTGTCTTTTTCCATCATACCCCACCCAACCCCGTCTCAGTGCTGAGCTGCATGAGGAGGAGGTGGATGTGGTCTCAGAGTCAGTGGGAGAACTGCCCTTCCTGGATACAGGGCCGCCCTTAGCACCGTCACCCCAGGAAAATCACCTGGACACAGGTGTCCCTGTAGAGGAGCCTACAGCGAGCCCTGGGCCTGAGGGAACTGGTGAGTCTCTGTTGTCCTCCTGCTCAAGTCCAGCTCCAGTGTCCAGGCAGGGTCTACAGAGAGAGGCAGGGTCAGCTGAGAGAGGCAGCTGCCACCTGCCCTGGAGTCCCCTTTAGTGCAGAGCACGGGCTGAGGTCTGGGGCTTTGCAGCTTTGCAGAGTTCCTCCTGCATGGCTGGGCTGTCAGCCTGGGCTTCATGGTGCAGAGCTGTGATCTGCAGTATTCCAGAGAGTGAGGAGAGGACAGGAGCCCCTCACGGCCCCCTGTAACCGTGTACGGCAGGCTCAGAGCCCTTCTGCAGGTGTGCTTGGGAGACGTCTGTGCTGCTGCTGGGTGAGGCCTCTCCTCTCCCACTCCTCCCCGCTCTGTACATGCTCAGGGCCAGCAGCGTCCCCTGTTATTAGCAGGTGTGAGCATGAAGCCCAGGTGCCTCCCAGCCCCAGAATCTGCTCCCTGTCCTTTGTGGAGGTCCAACTAATTCTCTGCTCATCTCCCTCAAGCTCTTTGGTCACAGAGAAGCCGAGATTTACAGGTGGTTTAGTCATGGAATAAAGTTGGAGGGAAAGGCGAGCTGTGACATCCCTTTCTGACTGAGTGCTGCAGAGAGAAAGTAGCCTTGACACACTTTACACCCTAGCCTGTGGTGTCAGTGCCTCTTCCCAGCGTGACCCTCCTTTATGCTGTCCCTGCTCTGCTGAGGTAGAGGAGGGTGGATGTCGTTGTCCAGTCCCAGCCATTGGGCAAGCAGGGGCAAGCTGCACACGTCCTGGCACCTGATGTGTGTGACACGCTTGGTCACATGCGCTCAGTGTCCAGTTCTGGCCACATCATGTTCCATGGCCCCTCTCCGTATCAGAGCTGAGCACAGTGAGGCCCAGCAAGGTCACCACCTGCCCAGGAGTCCCCAGAGAGTGGTCAGGGAGCAAGGCCCACGCTGCCCACGTCCACCTCTCCACAGTGCTGCCACCTCTGTGGACAGGGCCTGGCTGGGCTGGGCTAGGGTCAGGGTACATTTGTGTTATGACTATGTGTGCCCTGTTGGCAGGAGCTGAAGATGTTGAGAAAGCTCAGGAGCAGGAGCCAAGCAAGGTGCTCAGGTGAGTGTGGCAGTCACCACCTGTGCCCCCACGGTGACCTGTGAGGTCGCAGGTGCAGAAGGAGCAGGCAGGGCCCCTACTGCTCGCTCCGCCCTGCCCTAGGCAGGAGTGGGCGCTGGGCTCTTCCTGCTCCTTCTGTCAGTTCCCACTGTGCTACCTCTCAGGTCTCCTTTCCAGCATCTTCTTTCCCAAGGTGCCCTAAGGTGAGGTTTCCCACACTCCCCTGGTGGAGGCCACGGGGAAGTCTCCCGGTCTTTCTGCGAGGTTTGCCTCGCTTGTCTGCCAACATTGCACAGCTAGAAATGGACCTGGAACAAAAAGCCCATGTGAAATCACAGCACAGGAAGTCTGACCCCCCAGGCCAAGGCACTTCCCTCCTCAGGCCTCAGCCCCTGAGCACCACACCCCCAGTCAAACAGCCTCGCAGCACGAGATTGGAGCTTGCTGCTTCCTTTGCTGTGGTCCTGTGTCACTGTCACTTGGGCACTTTCTCCAGTGACCACACAGAACTCTCCAGTACTGCAGATACTCACAGCCTTCCCGAGTCGCGCACACAGGGCCGCTTGTGTCCTGAAGTCTTAACTCGGTGACCCAGATCTCATCTCGGCTTTGTGCACCTTAGCTCATGGGCAGGATTGTCACACACAGAAACCAGTGTCCATGAGGCACTGACGACAGCAGATGTCGCTGCTAGGTGCAGAGTGGGCAGGAAAATGGTTTCGGATGTGACTCAGCCACATGGCCTAGGATGTGGTCACCCAACACGAGGCAGCACTCCCTGGAGCAGCCCCCTGGAATGTACTCGGAGGGCTCCCTGCAGAGTCGGAATAGCTCCACCATCAGCTCTGTGGGCTCCTTCTCTCCTTAGGATAGAAGTACTGGGTCGTCATGACCATGCCTGAAAGCAGAGTTGTAAGTGTAAGTGTGACCTTCTCTCCTTCTTTAGGAAATTCACTTCTGTAATGAATTGTCAGGCCCAAATAATGGCATGCTTAAGGGCCGTTTTCCGAAAATGGAGGGCCACAATCCTCTTCCTCCAATGCAGCATTGGGGACCTGCTGTTCTGGAAGGACCCTGTGAGACGTGAGGGGCAGAGCCACCAGGACCCTGCTGAGTGGCATGAGATGGCCAAGTGCCTTGCCCTCCAGCTCTGCCCAGGTGAGTTGGGGCCTGGCACTGCTCAGTCCGAGGCCTCTCCTAGGTGCCTGGCTCATGGGTGAGCCCAGGTGACAGCAATGTTTCCATACCTCTTGTCACCATCTGCATTTTCCTCAAGTCTCAGTACATGGAGGGCCCCATGGAGAAGTGAGCAGAAGGGCCATGTGGGAAGCCACATGAGCCCACCTGCCTTCTTCTCTGCTGAACTGGGGCTCCTGGAGAGCAGTGGCAGCAGCACCTGGCATCCTCACAACAAAGAGGAGGGCAGGAAGGTGGACATGAGCTTCTTCCTGGCCAGGTCTGATATGCTCCAGATTACATTTGTTTGATATTTTCCAAGATAGGATTCCCTGCTGCCCCGTGTGCCCTCACCTCACTCTCCATCCCAGGCTGGACCAGAGCTCCTGTCAGCTGTCCTGCCTCACCCTCCCCAGGGCTGGGCTTCAGACATTGTCCAACACACCCGGCCCTTCCTGGATTTGTGTTCCTCACCTCTTACATAGCCAGGATGCCTGCTGTACAGTACTTGTATGCATGACCAGACAGGGAATGTACACAGGTGCTCGCAGAGGGATGGGGTGACTCCCAGGCCTGCTTTAGAGACCTGCTGTGGTAGAATATGCAGGTGGTAGGTCAGGGATGCGAGCACATTGGGCTGTGACAGGCCAGGGATTTCCCTGATGAAAGGAGAGGAGGAGGACTGAAGGCTGAGGGACCTACCTGGGGCTTCATGGGACAGGGTTCTCTTCAGTGAGAGGAAGCAGTGGTGTGTGACAGTCGTGAGCATGTGGAGGCACTGACTGCAGTCAGCTGCATGACAGGAGGGAAGGGTGCCCAGTGCTCAGCTGACCAAAGTCCATGAACATGGCCAGGTCGTGGTACCCATCCTCCCAACAGCAGATTTATGTGTAGTTGCAGCCCGTCCTGCTACAGTCTCTGTGGAGCCCCCAGGCTGGCCACGAAATAAGTGACACCTGGGACACAAAGGTCCAGAAGTCCAGGGGCCATGGTATGAAGGTGCTTTCCTAGCCCCAGAGCTAGGTGCCACAGAGGAGCAGGTTGGAAGTGAGCCTGTCTCATAGGACACTTGACGAGGACCTGCAGGATGTATTGTGTCCCCGAGAAACCCATGCATCTGGGGCCCCATTCAATCCTGAAAACCTTAGGCCAGAAACTTGCCTGGGATTTGGAGACAGGCTGGGCCACATAATGCATCCATCCCTTAAAAAGAGAGAAAAAGGAACCTGAAGGAAGAAATTCCCTGTAGCGGTCACTGATGATGTGGAGGCTGCAGGTGGAGAGGGGGACTGTGTGGGGACTGTGAATCCAGGCGGTCAGGAGAGTCTACACTGCAGCACCTGGGAGGGCGAGGCAGGACAGGTGCCTGCAGAGCACTGTAGGGAAGCAGGAAAGGCCTGGGTGGAGGAGGGTGAGCAGGGGAGGAAGAGGCCCTGGCAGAGTGCACACGCTTCTCTGGCCTCGGCCCCTCCAGAGCCCCACAGGCCTGGCCTGAGGCTCCTGGCAGCCTCTTCTCAGCCCTCAGTCTGAGCACAGCCACCTCTGTCCCTGTGGAAGTAGAAGTGCTGTTCATTGAATTAAGAGGAAGTAGCTGTATATCCTTCCTAACTATTTTGAATATACAGATACAAAATGGTCCTTCATTTATATCCCCTTTGTTTGTTTAGTTTTGTCAGAGAAGGATATTCCATTGTCATTTAAATAGTGAAGGTGCATGAATTCAGCAAAATATTCCAATATAGTCCAGCAGTCCATAATAGTAGTGGGTTATCCGTAGGACTGGCAATGAATAGAGAGATTTGTACTAATAGTGTTTGTGGACAGAATATCATGTCTGTATCTTGTACTATCAATAACCACTAAGAAGACAAAAGTATGCAATGTATTAATTTTTGAAACTGTCCTACTAGTTGGTTTTGAAACTATCTCACTGATATTTGATTCTCAATAAAAATTATTTTTTTAAAAAAGAAGTAGAAATGCTGTGCAGGAGGGGTTGCAGCTCCATGGGAGGGATAAGTAATATAACGGTCATAGCTGGTGTCCCCACGGATGCAGATTCCACAGCCCCCGCTGTGAGGACAGGCTCTGCTGCAGCCCTGCTCTCAGCTCCTGTCACCCGTGTGCAGCGGACTGTGTAGATGCTCAGGTGGGTGCTCACCTGGGGTAACAGCGAGGTCCCCAGGCTCCAGGGCAGGAAGTTGCCCACGCCCTGTAGCCTGTAGCACAGTTGCTCCACTCCCTTTTCCCTGGGCCCAAGCCAGGAGGCCCAGTCTTCCCACCATTTGGTTCCTGTGAAGGGTGAGCCGCCCTCTCTGTCCAAAGCCCAGCACCCTCTGTGCAACCTTCTCTCTGGGAAAGACCACTGTGATTGGGAAGAGAGGAATGCCAGCTGGAGAGACAGGGATGCCAGCTGGGAAGCCAGGGATGCCACCTGGGAAGACAGGGATGCCAGCTGTGACCCTGAGCCTTGCCTGCACCACCTGCACAGGCACAGCCCTTGCCAAAGCTGGACAGCAGCGGCTGCTCTCACCAGCTAGGAGGAAGGGGAAGGGGCTCTGTGCGTATGTTGCCATGGTGTTGTGTGGGCAGGCGACGGGCCCTCCGTGCTCTCTCAGGGCCACACTGAAATCAGAATCTCTAGTGTGTGAGATGAGCCCTCATGGTCCTGTGGTGCAGACGGCCCAGCCCTGGCCTGTGAGTACCTCAGTCTCCAGTAGTGCTGTAGTAGGGCCGTCCTGACCCTCAGTTCCTGGACTCAGGACTTGAAGCCCCCAGCACATCAAGCAGCCTAATGCCAGGACATGCCTGATCCACGCTGTTAATCTCTGCCCTGCCCATGGCCCATTGTGTCCGCGATTCCTGACTCCACATCAGCTGTAGTGAGGTGATAACTGTAGGTGTGCTAAGTCCAGTTTCTGAATCATTCTCGTGGGTGAGACACCGTGATCACAGCAAATGCCCTCTCGTTCAACAGGCATTCAGGGCCAGTGCACGTCCCCAGCCCAGCCCTGTCTCTGACGGCCTCAGGCCCTGGTCCTGGAGCTCTGGCTGCTTCCTGGCCCTGCGGTGCACCTTCCCACACCAGGACTTGGCTGTTCTCCTCTCCAAGGTTCCCTGCACTCTGGATTTTCTTGATGATCTCCTCTTGTTCAGCAAAGCACACTGCACGTGCCCTGGGGTTTCCTGGGCTCTGCCTGCGGGCCTGCTGGTGTGGGTTGGCACGATCTTCCCTTAGGCGCGTGGACTCCCACAGCACTGGTGTGCTTTGCCTCCCTGCAGTCCCGTCACCCCTGCTTCCTTGGGAAGTATCACACCAGGGCAGGCAGAGGATGTTGGGTGCCATCTCCCCTCAGGCTCCTTTTCCAAGTCTCTTTATTCAGTGAGCCTCCTGTGTGGAAGTGTGTGGCACAGAAAGGCCCTGGGTAACGTGTGTCCTGCTGGTTGTCCTTGTGTTTCAAAGCTGGATTTGGAGACATCTCTCTGCCTGACAAGACCTTGGAAGACCGAGGCTGACCCTCCGGCAGAGCCACTCGATGCACCCCATGGGCCTCTGTCCCTCAGCCCCCTGAGCCTGCCGCTGCCCTGAAGCAGACAGCGATCCACGGCTGCAGCCTGGGAGCATGGCCTGCAGACTCCCCTGCGCTCAGGCTCATGGTGCAGAGGTAGGCTGCCTGGCTACTGTGCGCTCACACCGAGTACTGTCCCCTGGGGCCATGCTCAGGGCCATGGTTGCTCTCCTCTGTGTTCTGCAGCGGCCACAGGAGCAGGAACCCAGTCTGGTCACCGCTTTGTCATACCTGGGGGTCCCCTGCCACGTCCTTGTGCATTCTCAGTTCTGCTCCTCCCCTGGATGCTGACTTGATAGACCAGTCACTGCTACCCACAGGGAAGCCCCCCTGAATGTCCCCCCATCCCACAGAGAGCCTATTTCAAGGCACTGAGCCGGGCTCCTTTCCCCAAACTCACTCCTTGCCTTGGAAGCCTGGTCTCCGGCTTATGCTGCTCCACTGCCTCTTCCTCCTGGGAGCATGGCCTCCTGCATCATGGGTACACAGCGCCTGCTGTGGGACTGCTTTGGGGACTAGACTCCATCTGCCAGACCTCTGAGCAGGGACCAGCCAGTTTCAATTGATGTGAAAGAGCCCTTGTGAGGAGCAGGACATGGAAACCTGGCTGCAGGCAGAGCCTCGGCCTGGCCTTGGTCAGTTTTGTCTCATCCCAGTAGGCAGCCCTGGGCCATAGGACGCGGGCTCCTAGGACTGTGTCTGGGCCCTGTGTGCTCCCTGAGCTGGCATCAGCTGGGGCCCTCTGCAGGGCAACCTGAAGGGACATCAGTCCCCATGGAGAGCTTCGAAGCCCTTCAGTGCGCGCGGGTCATGGGCTACTAGGCACTGAGAGTCCGGTGCGCTCCCCTCTCCCCTCCTGCTGAGAGTCTGCACTGCAGCTCCTCCGTGTCCCAAGGCCTAGGATTAGCACTTAGCACAGAGTGAGCTAACGGGAAACATGAATCCAGGGTCGCCATTTCCAGTTCCCTGTGAGCTGAATCTCACCCCATGTCAGGGTGCGCCTCAGAGCAGTCAGACTGACAGAGTGGGGTGTGCTGCAGTTCTGAGAGGAAAGAAAGAGGGCAGGGGGCCAGGGCAGAAGAAGCCTTGGGTCAGAGATATGGAGCTGGGGGGCAGGAAAGGAAGGGCTGGGTCGCCCATGGCCTCTAGCTCCCAGGGACTCTGTACCTGCTGTGTGGCAGCCCAGGCTGACATTAGCTAAAGGAGTGGTCTAAACATGCATGTGAGGGTCTCACCTGCATGGCAAGGAAGGGCTTGAGCGTCAGCATCTGCGGAGCTCCTAGGGAATGCCGCACTTCCATGCGTGAGAAGGCCATTGCGGGCCCCCAGCAGGGTGGTGCCCCACACGTGTGCTCAGCTTACACAAGGCTGCACACCCAGAGGGCGGGCGAGCGGGGAACCTGCCTTCCCTCCCCACCAGTCAGTCTGTGTCACCTGGGACCAGTTTCACAGAGGCACGTAAGGGGCTGGAGTGTGAGTGGCATCTGCTGTGCTACAGGGTGGTGAGGCCCGGCTCCCTGGAGTACAGAGTGATACAGGGTTCATGCCTTGTGCCCCAGCACAGGACCTCCACCTGTTAAAAGTGAGCGGACCCTGTGGGCCCCCCTGGACCAGGACCTGACCCAGACTGCTCTTTCCTTTCTCTCTCCCTCTACAGGTCCCTCCTGCTCCAGCAAAGAAAGATGCTGCTCATTTGAGAAGATTGGTCATAATAAAAACCTTGTGTGATTTTTGTTTCATTAATTTTAAATAAGAGAAAAATAGAAATAAAAATAAAGTTGTTTCATATCAAGCTAACAGTGTAAGAAATAATTCATGCATTGTGATTGTTATCTTCACAGAGTACAAGATATAGGCTCAAAATATTGTCTAAACAATATTAGCACAAACCTTTCTTTTTTGTGGACTAAGAAAGTAGCTGTATCACTATCTTGTGTATTTTTCTTTGCTTTTGAACAGTTTCTTCCTGACTCATAATAGAAATGGTGCATTTTAAATCTTATTTATCTGGCTGGCCAGATAGCTCAGCAGACTAAAGCGAATGCTTAGGCAGTGCGCAGCAGCTGGGGTTCAATCCCCAGCGATCCGTGCTGGCCCTGCCCTTGGGTTGTGCTGAGATGGCAGTTGAGACTGGGCCTGGTGGCACACGCCTGTGATCCCAGTGCTTGGGAGGCTGAAAACACGAGGACCACTATGAGTCCAGTCTACATAGTAAGAGCTTGGAGGCCCTCCACTAAAGTACATGTTTACAAAATCTAAACCTTATATACCCACTTAGCTTCACTCATTAGTAAGACAGTACAATGTTTATACATGCAGGTCTGATTTCATTTCCTTATAACTGTGTTCTAAGGTGTCCGTTCACTTATACATGTCTCAAGTTTATCCTTATTGCAGACGAGTACTCCATGTTATAAAAACATTCACACCATCTTGTGTTTCTCAATTGATGGGCTTTTGGGCTGTTTCTAAGATTTAGCTGTGACAAATTACACTGTGATAAATACGGATGCACATACATAGCTGTAGTCTGCTCTTAACTCTTCTGGAAAGATACTCAAAGGGGAATAGCTGGGTCAAGTGGGGTCTCTAATCTTAGTGTTTTGAGAAATCACACTGAGTTCCACAGTGGCTACATCACTTTACACTCCCACGAACACTGGAGAAGGATTCTTTTCTCCCTCATGCCCTGCAGCATGCATTCTTGGTTGATTTCTTCAAGGTAGCCATTCTTTCCAGTGTAAGATGGATTCTCAGTGTTGTAATTTGCATCTCACAGATGACCAGCAATACTGACCATTGCTTCATATATTTGTTTTCTGTTCTTATGTTTTTCATCTGAGAAGTGTGTATCCATCTCAGATCCCATGTTTGGATTGGATGGCTAAATTTGTTCATTTTATTTTATTTTTTATTTTATTTTATTGAGAAAGAAATAGCAATGAGAGGTTAGCAGAACAGTTACAATAATAAATTGTGTATTATCTTCATAGTAGATATTCATTGTATAAGATGCAGACAGGATATCTTGTCTAAACACTATTAATGTCTTCAGGCTTTCACAGAGAGAACATTGGCCAAGCAATGGCCATGACTCATCCTCATGGCTGCACTGACAAAGGTTCTACAATCTGAGG
>NW_004524866.1:1005105-1014814 GCF_000260255.1 Octodon degus
CATTTCACTGACCTTCTCAGACCAAAAAGCTACAAATCTTGTTGCATAGGTCCTGCTTTACCTTGGTCTTAACCATCCAGTAGAAACATATGAAGACGAAATATAGGAAATAAATCCATGCTGTTATGTTGAGCTGTGGGGGACTCAGGTCATTAATTTCTGACATTGCCAGTTAAACAGAAGACCCAATGCTATTATGGGCTACTGGACTCTTTTAGAATATTTTGCTGAGTTTACACACCTACAATATTCAATAACAGAACTTAGAAAAAATGGGGTATACCTATGAATGTCCATTTTGTATCTGTGTATTCAAAGTGGTTGCGATAGATATATGGTTGCATTCTCTATAGAATGATTTGTTCTAATGGTGTTTGTAAATAGAATCACAAGTCCGTATCTTGTACAGCAATTAACCACTAAGAAGAATATATGCAGTGTATTATTTGTTGAAACTGTACTTCTGATTTGCTTTGAAACTGTCTCATTGCTATCTGTTTATCAATAAAACTTTGAAAAAAAATAAAACCTTTGATTAAACCTCAAAAAAAATAAAATAAATCTCAGTTACCTAAAAAATTAAAAAAATAAACACTATTAGTGCAAATCTTCTTGAACTAAGAATAAGTGGCTGTATATCCTATTTTATATATACAGATACATATTTTTTTCACTACAAAATGGTCATTTATATCCCCCTTTTTGTAGGAGATAGGTATTCCATTGCCATTCAAATATTGTAGGTTCTTGAATTCAGCAAAGTAATCCAATATAGTCCAGTAGTCCATAATGGTAGTGGGTTATCCTCAGGACTGGCAGTGTCAGAAGTTGTTGACTTGAGTCTTTTACACCTCATCATATTAATGTAGCTTTACTTTTTATAACTCGTGTTTATATTTTATGGATAGATGGTTAAGATCAAGATAAAGCAAGACATATATAATAAAATGTAACTTTTGTATCTGACAAAGTCTGTCAAATCTCCTCAGGATTTACCCTGAAACTGTGTAACACAGTTTGTAGATCTTTTGTCAGTGTCAGCCATGTTTATGAGTCACAGCCATTGCCTGACTAATTTGCTCTCTGTGAAAGCCTGAGAGAGTGTTTTCTCTCCATGTGACTCTCCTCTGCACACTCTATATCATCGATCGCTTTCCTCTGTGGTCCCATAATCTTGTGGATCAATAAATTTTGGAAGTCTGATTTTTTTTGAGTTCTTCATATGTATTTTATATTAATCCTTTGAAGAATAGCTGGCAAACAATTTTCACAGATTGTAGCCTGTGTCTTCACTGCATGATTGGTTTCTCTTACTGTGAAAAAGCTTTCTAGTAAGGTGAGATCCCAGTTGTTGATTTTTATAATAGTTCCTCTGGGATTGTTGCTTTATTCATAAAGTCTTTGTCAACCGTATTGTCTTCAAAAGTTTTGATCAATTCTATCTTGCAGGAGATTTAATATTTCTGTTAGAATACTCCAATCTTTTATCTATTTTGATTTTAGTTTAGTGCATGATGTATGATAAGAGGTCTAATTTTATTTTTCGGCTTGTGGAAAGTCAGTTTTTCTAGCACCATTTTTAAAGAGGCTATCTTTCTTCCAGTGAACATGTTTAGCCTTCTTGTCAAAGATAAGATGGCTGAGTGTGTTTTTAGTTATGTCTTCATCTTCTGATCTGTTCCACTGACCCTCAGATCTTTTCTCTTTCTTCACCAGTACTATGCTGGTTTTTTCACAGTAGCTCTATAATTTATTTTCAAGTCAGTTACCATGATGATGCCCCTTGCCTTGCATTTGTTACCCAGAGTTGCCTTTTCTATTCTCAGTCTCTGTTGGTTCAAAATTAATTTTAGAATCATTTTCTCTAACTTGTTGAGATATTCTTTTAGAATTTTGATAAGATTTGCATTAAATTTTTACCGTGGACATTGAAAGTTTTTACAAAAGATATTAACTACTTATTGTCTTCAACTTATTTTTCTGTTGCTGATTTCCTTTTTTCTTCTCTCTTGTCTGTGAAACTGCTCACTCTGTCTACTGTATTCATTTTATTACCTGTTTTGTCATCATTAGCTTCATTATATCTCTTTGGGATACTCTTCAAACTGCAGTGCTAACGGTAGTTACAAATTTCTTGCTGCGCTGTTTGTCATGAAAATATCTTATGTCTCCATTTATTTAACATACAGTTTTGAAAATTGTATATCTCTGTTGCAATTGTTATCTTTCAGTCCTGAGCACTTCGCTGTAACCACTCCTGTTCGTTGTTTGTTTTGAGAGAGCTCCTGTAATTTTTTTTTTTTTTCAATACTAGAGATTGAATTCAGGACCTTGTGTTTGCCAGGTAGGCATTTATTCTACTGAGGTATCTCTCCGGCCCTAGCTGCTGTAATTCTAATGAATTTACATTTCTTAGTGATTCACTGCTTTTTTCCATCACCTATTCACATTCCTTGTAGTACACTCTGAGATTTTGACTAAAATGAGATGTAACAAGGTTGGCATTTCTTCATGTCTTTTTGGAGTTTTATTTGCCTCGTATCTGTATGTCAAAGCATTTCCAAATACCTGCAAAGCTTTCTAATCCTGTAACTGCAAATAATAAGCAAGATAGCTCAGTGGAGTAAGTGCCTGCTTAGGCAAGCACATAGACTGAGGTTCAATCCCCTGTGCCTTACACAGCACTGGGCCTGCTCCTGGGCATGCTGAGCTGACCACTGAGGCTGAGCATGGTGGCACACACCTGTAATCTCATTGCTGGGGAGGCTCAAAACAGGAGAACGACTGTAAATCCAAGCAGCATAGTGAGATTTGTACCAAATACATTTAAAAAAATTGCATCTGCAAACTGGATGTAATGCCTGCCCTATTTTTCCTCTTCTGACATTTCACTGATGTTTCACTTATTCTAATTAAATGCAAATTGGTCTTTGTTGCATCACCTAGTAAATATTGGATCCCTTCTTCCTGTCTTATTGTTTTGAATGTGTCTTTAAGGAACTGTCTTTGAAGGCATCCCTATCTCCTAATTGTGCTATTTTGTCCTAATGCTGTTCACTACTGCTCCCTGTATGTACAGTATAATTTTCAAACTATATCTCATTTCTGAACATTTGTTCTAAATATTTTCCAAGCTATTCGTTCATCATTGTATTATTTAACTCACTTGGTTTTTATTAGTGTCTCCTGTAATCTCTCTGAACATTTTATTTCATCCTTTATCTGTCGTGGCAGTCTGCCGAATGACCTAATTTTGTTTTCTTGACTTTAGTCAGAATATTTTCATTCATCTAGCTCTGTGTTTTGGACATCTGGTTTATATTCTTCCAAAAAACAATTTCTTGCTTCAGGTACCAGAGAAGTAGAACCTGGTTCTAATTATAGCAATTCATTTGTGCACTATTTCAATATAAAAAGTTGGAGTGTGTGGGAGGATTTCCAGTTACCCTGTGCCTGCTGGACCTACTGGTTCCAGACCAGGTGTAGTGTAGTTGAGACCCTCTGCAACGACCTTGGGACACCCCCCACCACTCCGTAGCAACTCCCCTATGCTACCCATGGAGTAGGAATTTCTTCCCCATTCCTGGAACCCCCACACCCAGTCCTAGCCCAGGCCTGGTGAGTGTGTGAGAGAGCTTCTATCTACACTGCACCTGCAAGACCTACTGGTCCCAGCCAAGGCGAAGCATGGGTGAAACCCTCTTCCACCCTCTTGGGACATGTCCCACCATTCCACAGCAACTCCTCTACACCATCCGCTGAGTAGGAATTTCTGTGATTTCCGGGAACCCCCAGACCCAGTCCTAGGCCAAGCTGGGTGAGTGTGTGGGAGGGCTTCCAGCTACCCTGCTCAGGTGGGACCTACTCTTTCCAGCCCAGGCGCAGCGTGGGTGCGACCCCTTGGGACAGCCCCCACCACCCCGCAGGCCCTCCCTCTACCCAGCCTGACCAATAGGAATCTCTGCCTTCCAGGAAAACCCAGATCCAGTCCTAGCCCAGACCTAGTGAGTGTGGGGGAGAGTTTCCTGCTACCCTGTGCTGGCATGACCTACTGTTCCCAGCCCAGGCACAGTGTGGGTGACACTTTCTTTCACACTTTGGGTCAACCCCCATCACTCCCTAGTAAACCCCCAACCCGCCCACAGAGTAGGAATTTCTGTCGCGTTCTGGGAACAGCCAGATCCAATTCTAGTCCAGGACCAGTGAGTGTGTGGGAGAGCTTCCTCTCCCCGCTACTCCACCTTGTCCCTCCAGACTCAGCTCAAGCCTGGCATACAGGCCTGGGGTAAAACCCTGCAGTTGCATTTTCTGCAGAGTGTGTACGGGACAGAACCACCCAGCTAGTCCAGAGGCAGAACATCTTGTCAGAGGGGCACAACAGGTTAACCCTCAAGGGCAGCAGCAGGAAGGAGCTGAGCACAGCAGCCAGACACAAGCCAGGAATAGCTGGATAAATCCAAACTTTGTAGATCTGCACCTGAACTTCAGTAGTTGCTAAGGTTATAACTGCAACAAAGATCTACAACAAAGTTGAGAAGACACTGTTACAAAAAATGACACAGAGAAGGAGCAAAATGTAATCTCAGAACCCAAGCCCACCCATAACAAGTGCAGAGGATGGTAACACAGAAAAAATTGTGAATCACACAGCTGAAGGCAATGTATCATCGGCCTCTGAAAAAAAGAAACAGCTGCAGAAAGGTATAGAGGAACTCAGATTGGAAATTAAAAAAGAAATCACTGAAGTAATAACATCTGCAGTAAAGAATCAAATGCAGAAACATATGGAGGAAACCCAATGCCCACCCAGAACAAGTGCAGAGGACAATAGCTCAGCTCAAATGTATGAATTAATAGCATCGATAGTAAATGAGCAACAGCAGAAAGTCATAGAGGAACTCAGAGAGGAATTCTTTTCTACTAGCTCAGCACAAATGTATGAATTAATAGCGTCGATACTAAGTAAGGAGCAGCAGAATGCTATAGAGGAACTCAGAGTGAAATTCTTTTCTGAAATAAAAAAGAATTCTCAGAACTCACAGCATCTGAAGTAAAGAATCAACTACAGAAACATAGGGAGGAAACCCAATCTGAAAAAAACACTGCAGTAAAAGATTTTTTAACTGCTTCTAAAGAAGACATTGATTAAAAAAAAATAGAGGAGATTAGAAAAATGACAGATTCCTTGAATGAGCAATACAGGAAAGAAATAGACCGCAGGAAGCACAGTCAAAGAGATATAGAGGAAATTAAAATCTCAATCAAAAGCTTGCAAAAACGTTTAAGTGAAAGTGAAGACAGAGTTTCAGATCTTGAAGACGCTGGTGCAGATAGTGAAAAGGTAAGAAAAGATCTCTTAAAAACAACTCGGATGCAGGAAAAAAATAAGCCATCACTTGCAAGATGATGCAAAGATGAACAATGTGAGATTAATAGGCTTCAATGAGAAAGAAGGAGTCAATACAAATGACAATAAAAAAATGGGCAGAAGTAATAGAAGAAAACTTCCCAAATACGAGGAAACAATCTGACATTCAGGTAATGAAAGCATACCGAGTAACCTCAATCCAATTAAAAGCACACCCAGACATATAATAGTCTGGATCTCAGAAATTCAGCACAAGAATAATATACTGAAAGCTGCTAGAGAAAAGAAGCAGATCACATTCAAAGGAAAACCCATCAGAATTAGGACTGACTTCTCTTCACAAACCATGAAGGCAAGAAGAGAATGGAGCACAGTACTTCAAGTCCTCTATGAAGACAAATTCCAGCCCAGAATACTGTACCATGAAAAACTCTCTTTCAAGTTTGATGGAGGAGTGAAATACAGGAAGTAAGGTCTCACTGTGTACCTATTCCAGCAGAGGACAAAGCTGTCTGGAAAACAAGGCTGCCACTTGTTTTGATTGTACCCCTTGTGCAAAGAATGAGTTTCCCAATCACACAAGTAAGAGTACTTCCTGTGGACAAATTCTGGCTCTGTTTTATATCAATTGCATCCATCCAGGAAATGAAAAAAATACTTTTTCAGGACACAAATGACAATATTTGTCCTTCATTTACCAAATTGTTTATTATGCTAAGTGCTATTGCCTTGTAGCAGTAACTTTGTTTGGAAAACACATTTAGCCATTTGAAATCTGCTCTAATTCATTTTTTTCCACTCTTATAAATCTATTTTTTCTTTACAATCTTTGGAAGGAAGGCAAGATTGCAGTCAAGACAGGGGTCAGGTATATTTCCCTTTCCAGTGGCTGACACTATTCTTCCCACAAAGCAGGTGCTCAGAGAGACGGAGTTTGATTGCACATAGGGGGATGTCTTTCATGCACAAAAT
Source organism: Octodon degus (assembly GCF_000260255.1). NCBI lineage: Eukaryota > Metazoa > Chordata > Mammalia > Rodentia > Octodontidae > Octodon > Octodon degus. The sequence continues at coordinate 1,011,446 of NW_004524866.1, forward strand.
ACACAGCTATGTCCAATTTGAAGTGTTTAGTCCCATTTTCCTAGAATGCATAGGCAAGTACAGAGACAGTCTATGGCTTGAATCAGAGTCTGCTTCACAGAACTGCAAGGATGACATGCTCACAGCAAGGCGATCTAACAAATCATAATCTCTATATAGCAGGAAGGTGTTCTAGGTACTTCTACAAAGGTGATGTTATTATGTCAGATTAAAAAGAATTTGGTAAAATAATTTCAATATTAATAGAAGTGGTCCAAATGGCATACACACTATTCAGGGACTATCCAAAAATCCTGAAGAAAAATACCCTTACTAAAAAATGAGAATGAAGATTGAAATATGTCCCACAACATTTGAAGAATTCTAACGCTGAAGACTATAGCATACCATAAGCACCACTTGGGAAATATTTAACATTCTAATATATTTAGTATGATTTCAAATGTTCTCTGAAATACATCAAGACAAATTGTGTACTATGTGATGTATTTGTTTGAATAACTAATATTCATAAAGCATAAGAATATCAGGGCCAGTCAAATATCTCAGCTGATTAAAGCTCCTACAAGCAGACACAGAGACCAGGGATTCAATCCCTGGGCCCACCGTGCTGGCCCCGCCCTCAGTGGCACTGGGCATGGGGTACGTGCCTATAATCCCAGCTCTTGGACTGTGGCAAAGAGGCTGATCACTATGAGTCCAATATAGTAGTGAGACCCTCAACACCCTGTAGACTCTTGCCTAAAATAAAAAACAATTGAATATGGTACTTTTCTAAGTGCTGTGTGTATACATGTAGAGTACAATGCACCAAATAATACTACCTAATAATGCTCCCAATAGGTATAATTCTCAATCATACTTGGTGTATGGGACAGACCAAAGCACCAATTAAAAATAATATGCAACTGCAAATCCTGTAAGTTGAAGATAAAACTATACGGAGACAAATATCCCTTCCATATTACACATTCTCTCATGATGCTTTGTATTTAAATAAATACCATGAAGTTCTGCTCTGAAATCTTCATTGCCCACTAGAAAAAAAGTAGAGTACATTAAACATGAAAAAATGAAAGAAAGATGTGATAATCTAGAAAGGAAATTTTCATAAATTAAGACACAGAGAAGATGAACAGAATTAAATGAGATGCTGATAACAAAAAGTAACAATTCATAGAACAATTTATTAAGAAGAAAGAGAGAAACTTGGAATCCAGCATAATGCTATGAAAGAAATTTGACCATTGTACAGTTACATAGAAAAGCCTTCTTGAGGAAATATAAGAAATTCAACATCAATGCATGCCTTGAAAGTTCTACAATCACAGAAAAGTTAACAGCCCTAAGAGGAAATTGAAAATCTCCATAGTAGCAACATCTCCATAGTACCATTTCTACGAAAACTGAGGTGAGAGCCCTTACTGTAATATTTCACTCCAAATTTTTGTTCATTAATATTACCAGTAGTATTAATAAGCATTCAAACACTTATTAACACTGGCCTTATTTTTTCACAAAAAGGAAAAGAGGGAAATCTATTCATTTACAGAAAGGAGCATACTATGAATAACCACTATGAAGACAACAATATGCAATGCATTAGTTATTAAAACTGTGCTAGTAATGGGTTTTGAAACTATCTCATTGCTATTAGTTTCTCAATAAAATAAATTTTAAAAAATGAAAAAAAATAATAACTGAGCTAATTGGTGTTACTCATAGCTGAAAATGCACTTAGAAGAACAAGTTCACGGTCCACTTTCCTTCATGTACTAAATGCACATATTCTATCGCAGAGTGAGGTATGTACTCGAGGGCCAGTGTGCCATGAGCAAAGGTAGTATATTAAAATTCATTCAATGTAGTAGACACTAGGAAAAGAAAAACAATGCTACTGAAAGGAGACAATGCAATAAAATTGTACATCATTGTGATTTACAATTAAACAATCAAAGTATTTCTCACCAAATAAGGAGTAGTAGAAAAGTTTCTAACTGCCCCCCAAATGGTATTTATGTATGTTGCAGAAAAGATGCAAATTTGTGGTCCGGTTTTCAAACAAAGAATCAGTGAAAAACTTTCTGCATTATACTTCTGCCAGATATTAAATGCTACATAATGGTCAATGCAAACAAGAAAACACACAAAAGCAATAGCTACATTATAAGGTAAAAATATGAGTGTCAGAATTTTTGAGTGATATTAGCTTTAAGTATAAAACCAATGTAAATGAATGAAATATTATATTTAATGGCTCTGGAACATAAGAACATTACAAAAATCTCCACACCTCAACCATAAACCACTCATACATAAAATATTTGAAATTGAATTTTGACACACTCAAATGATTAAATATGTAATGATATATATAGTAATTGTGCTTAAAGGTATCAAAATTAAACTACTACAATACCTCTTTGAAATAAAAATGAGCATAACAAAAGTTCATATGCCCTGAGTATCAATGATGGAAGCAGTTCTCGACCGCCATGTTCCTTCATACACATTTCCCTCTGACTTAGCAAATTATGTTGGCTTCCTAATATAAGGCTGTTCATTGAATATCCGACGAAATATTTAGAAAGATTTCATTTAGATCAAATAAGTAAAGGAAGTGAAGTAAGTAATAAAGGTAGATCCTTGTTTAATTTGTAAAAATAGAACATTTTTAGTTATTTAGGGTTTTTTAAATGTATTTAGCACAGGGTCTACAGCGTCTCACTACACAGATCGGACTCATAGTGATCCTCCTGCTTTCAGCCTCCCAAGCACTGGGATTACAGGTGTGCAATATTTAATGGCTCTGGAACCTACGAACACTATAAAAAGTTCTCTACACATCAACCATAAACCACTCATTGAGAAAATATTGAAAATTGAATCTTGACATATCTAAAATGCTTAAATATGTAATGATATATACTACATCCAGTCACAGTCACTGTCTCAACATGCTCCAGGCAGGCCAGGGATCGATCCCTGGCCCTTGCTTCTGACTACGTACATACTTTAATCTGCTGAGCTATTAGAATGATTTAAAGATATGCTAGAATCAAGAGGAGAATAAATAACAAATAATCAGGACTATGTAGGAGCTATTCTGTATACTCCATTGTTCAATCTTGTGTCTCGAAAGAAAGGGACAAGTAAGGTGTGGAGATGCGTGCCTGGAGTCCAGGGCTCTGAGAGGCTGAGGAAGATGATTTTCTGTTGGAACACAGCCTTGGCAGCAGAGTGACTCAAAGAGATCCTTTATCAAAATCATAAAATTTAAAGGGTTTGGGAAAATAATTCAGTGCAAAACTTCTACATTCAGTCCCACAGAAGACAAAGAAAAAAAAAAAAAAAAAAGAAAAGGAAAAC
>NW_004524866.1:1014914-1030352 GCF_000260255.1 Octodon degus
TTGACAATTTAATTCAAGTCCACTGAGATTCTTACATGGGTGTATGAAAAAAATAAAAAATAAAACAATACAAGGGACAATGCTTATTTCTCCGAGATATGGAACAGTATGTGAACTGTCCAGATCATCAATTTATCAACCAACATTCAGAGAAATAACAGTCTGCAAAAAGCTGTGACTATTCAGGCTCATGAACACCCCCTGGGGAAGGCTCTCACTGGCACCACTCTGAGTCTCACTATTCTCACAACTGCTGTCCGTGGGCTCTTTGTGAAGCACCGAGACACTCCCATTGTTAAGGCCAACAACAGGGCTCTCAGCTATACCCTGTTCATCTCCCTCACCTGCTGTTTTCTCTACTCCTTGCTCTTCATCGCCCAGACCAACACAGCCACCTGTATCATGCAGCAGACTACATTTTGAGTTGTATTCACTGTGGCAGTTTCCACTATCTTGGCTAAAACTGTGACTATAGGTCTGGCCTTCAAGGTCACTGCTCCAGGAAGGAGGCTGAAGTATTCACTGGCATTAGGGGCACCAAACTCCATCATCCCCATCTGCCCCTGATTCAACTCACTATCTGTGGCATCTGGATGGGCACAAATGCACCCTACCTTGACACAGATGCACACTCTGAACATGGCCACATCATCATCATGTGCAACAAGGGCTCCCTCAATGCCTTTTACTGTGTCCTGGCATACCTGGGCTCCCTGGCCCTGGTAAGCTTCACTGTGGCTTTCCTGGCCAGGAACCTGCCTGACACATTCAATGAAGCCAAGTTCCTGACCTTCAGCATGCTGGTGTTCTGCAGCGTGTAGGTCACCTTCCTGCCCGTGTACCACAGCAGCAAGGGGAAGGCCATGGTGGCCATGGAGGTCTTCTCAGTCTTGGCCTCCAGTGCAGAGCTGCTGGGCTGCATATTTGCCCCTAAATGCTACAACAAAGGTAAAACACCTTACAGAAGAAGACAAGCTTTCTTAAAATAAAGTTGTGTTGTTTTACTAAAATATATGTAGTGTCTGAGGCAATTCTGCATGGTTTTTCAGTCTTGTACTTGACACAGTTTGGGATTTAGTATATAAATAAAAGAACATTACTTCTTCCTTTAACAGTCTTACACTTGTTATTGTCAGTAACCATCATATTATTATTACCATTGAATCAATTCTAGAGTGGTATCCGCTGATAACATCTGGGCAAACTTCCAAACAGGGCAGAATTGTTACCTTGTAACACATCATTCAAGTAAACATTCCCAGAAAATTGGGCAAACACATGCAGCACTCAGTACACTAAAATCAATCTTGGCTCTTTATTAGTAACTGAATCAAGTCAAACAACTGCTGAACACCTCCTAGGTACTGAGAAAGGGGCAGAGAGTAAATCAAACACCCTTGCACTGCCCTGAGAGTCCCAGGAGGGTGGCACTGAGGCCAGGGCTGTGATCAAAGATCCAGATCACAGATGCTCCGGATCCACGCGGGTTTGCAGCTCCAAGCCATAAAAATCCCAATAGGGAGACACTGCCTAGGGCGGAAGCACAACAGGAGCAAAGCCATGCACCTCCTCCAGGCGCCAGCGCGCCCGCGTGCTCCAAGTGCACCTGCGCAGTGGTCAGGGGGCGTGGCGACGTCAACCGCGCCCCTCAGAGGTGGTGCTGAGGATGTGCCTGCGATTCCAGTACAGCCTTGTCCTTGACTTCCGTTTGTCTGGGACCCAGCGCTGTGGTCTGCCCTGGGCGAGGAAAGTGAGCGAAGCTCTGAGGTGTGGTGGGGCTGAAGACATGGAGAACACAGAACTGTTCCAGGAGGTTCAGACCCCGGGTGAGTGTTCACGCGAGTCTGCTCTTGAAGGAGCCAGGCTTGTCTGAGCAAGGGGCGGGGCATGTGAGGTGCGGGGCGGGGCATCGTGATGGACGGGGAATAGACCAATGGGGAAGAAGGACGGCCAAGGGGACGGGGCTTTCTTGAGAATGGCGGGTTGTTTAGGATCCTGAGGAAAGCTCCTGGGCAGTTGACCCTCATTTGGGGTGCCTGTGCCAGCATTTTCCTAAGTGCTCCGTGATTGCCTCTCTGGAGCATTTGCGCCACAGGTCTGGGGTGCAGTGCACATAGAAACTTGGGTAGGAGATGCTGCATATGCCCAGAAGACCCCCTGAAGAGGTCTGAGAAGGTGACAGGCGATGTGCTCAGCAGTGCCGAGTGAATCTGTTGCTGTGGTTTACTGTGGTGGGCCTGAGCTGCTTCTGGAACAATGAGATCCGTCGTTACCCTCACAGGAAATCGGAATGATGATTACTTTTGTTCTTTATTGTTTTGCTGTCCTTCTAAAGTTGGATAACTTAGTCTTTTCCTTCACCTTCCTTCCTGTGCAGAGAGGAAGGTTCAGGAAATGGATGGGCATGGGAGTGGCAGAGACCTTTCACCTCCTGGCTCAGCCACCTGCTGTGAAAAAGATGATGGACCCACACACACACCAGGTCATTGCCATTAAGGACTGAAACGTGGACTGGGTATTCCAGTCAGGACACCCCTAAGCACACACCTGTGAAGAGCAGAAACCTCTGGCTATCACCACTCCACCTCATATCTGGCTAGTTACATCTCAGAACTTTATGTCTTCATGGTGCTCAATCTCCTATTCTGACACCTAAAAGAAGAGAAGAGCAAGATTCCTCCTTTTGTGTGGTTTATATTCCCTCAGTGGACAGAACCGTGAATACGGTAGGTACAGATAGTGCTAAGTGTTCAGAAGTAATGAAGTACAAGGTGATGTGATAAAGGTGCGACTAATGTGGCAAGTGTGCATGGTGTGTGTGTGTGTGTGTGTGTGTGTGTGTGTGTGTGTGTGTGTTGGAACACTTTGGACACTGGCAGGTGGCCAAATTGGGGATGGGGTGAGCTGAGGCCTAAATGTTGGTTCATCATTTCTAATGGAGGGAGCCAGCAATTGCAAGGCCCAGTCTGATGAGGTTGGCTCAGTGCCTGGCCATTTAGTGTGGAGACTGAGCACCAAGCTCCCTCCAGAGAGAGGAGCAGGAAGTGCTCATCAGGTTTGTCTTGGGATTGAGAAGTAAGAAGCATGAAGAGCACTTTTTGTGGCAGAGGTGATTGGAGATTTAGAGTGTAGGCTAAAGAGCCGTGTAGTCAGAAAACAGGAGCAGGTAAAGGAAGTCTCATTGGAGCCCTTCTGGCATCCAAAGGAACAGCAGAATCGTCGTCCATGGTGTTTCCTTCCTGGTGAGGTTCCCAGAGCTGTCTTCAAGGCTGAGCGAGCTACCTCTCCCCTGCAAGAAGCCCATCCTACCAGCGACATGCACTCCTCATTTTCCCACAGTCTCAGTTCATTTTTCCATGTGTAGCACATCAGTAACTGCCTCTTGCACTTCTGCAAGATTCCTGCTGGCGTGTGAGCTTGATGAAAGCAAAGGCACATGTACCTGGTTGGAAGCACTGGGTTTCGTCTTAGTTTTGACTCTGACTAGTGATTTCTTTTCTCACCTCCCCTATTCTACTTCTTTTTTAAATAATTAATTTTGTTCATGCATTTTAGACACACTTAATAGTAACATTCATCATGTGGAGTTCGCACGTGTATATGATAGAGCTTGGTTCTTTTTTTCCCTGTTCTCTCTCCCCTCCCATGGCTCTTCTTACTCACAGAAGCTGTTTCCATTTTTCCTTCCATTTCCCCTTTTCCTTTCCCCTCCTCAATTCCCTTTCTCATTTGACCTTTTCTTCCTATGTCACACTATGTAGTATGCATTTTGCTCAACATTTGCACTTCCAGTTTTTATTTTTTAAAGAGAAAAAAATGAGTAACACATTGGAAACAATATAGAATTTCACCGATGAAGAAATAGACATTCAGCAATGGTTGTTATACTGCATATTGTGTATGATTCGTTGTTCAGATTACCAGATATAAGCATGCAAATAGACCAGCAGAAATCAGCAGTAAAATTATCCTAGCTGGGCCAGCCAAATACCTCAGTTGATTAAAGCTTCTTCTCAGGCAGAGGCTGGGGTTTGAACACTAGGCTGCCCCAACCCCCGCCCCGTGTGCACTGAGATGGTGATTAGACTGTGTATTGTGGCATGCACCTGTAATCCCAGCTCTTGGGAGGCTGTAAACAGGCGGTCACTATGAGTCTGATCTACATAGTGAGATACTATAGACCGTTTGCTAAATAAAAAAGAATCTAATATGACCTGTATGTATACACAAGTACATTTTCCCTTCCTTCCTCCTTTTTTGTCTTATTCCTAATCCCAGTCTTTTCTTCCATTTCAACTCATTCTTTGCCTTTCACACTGTTTATTTTACCTCTCAGATTTTAATCTTCCAGGTTTTCACACTAGAAAGAGAATATGATGTTCACACATGCCGGTCTGATTTACTTCACTTATGAGGAGGGTCTCTCATTGCATCTTTTTACCTATAAAAGCCTCTAGTTGATCTTTTTTTAAAACTGATACTATATTGTGGAAGAATAGCACATCATTTTTAGCCATTCCTCAGTTGATGGATGTTTACATTGTTTGAAATATTTAGCTATAATAAATTGTGCTGCTATAAACATGGATGCACATATTACCGTGGTATGATGTTTTCAGTTCTGTTGGAAAAAATATCCAGGATGGGAATAGCTGGGTCGAATGTAGCCTCTAATCCTAGTTTTTATTTTGTGTTGCCTTTCTGTAATCTTGACTGTTATATACCTTGGGTTGGATTTTGTTCGTTTATTGATTTTTGAGACCAGATTATAGATGTGCACCACCACACCCAGTTTGGGGTAGATTTGTGTTAGTATATTTTGGATCACAGGTACAAAAATTTGTATGTGCCTTACTTACCTGTATTTAAGTTCTTTTACCACATTTAGGAAGTTTTCTGCCATTATCTTGGTGAATATGTGTTCTAGGTTTCTTGCATTATTTCCTGACTTTTCATTGACTCCAATAGTATATTGCTCATTTTTGCATCATCTAGCAGCCAAATCCTTGACTTCTCAGCATTCTTTTCTATTATTTTAAATTTTCATTTATTTTATTTTGAAGAGTAAAACCAGAACTAAAAATCAAATAGAAAAGAAACAGGGTAACAACTACAATGCATATGGTACAGATTATCAAAACAAGAACACCTAATTAACAATGCTGGCTATATTATCTGATTTCATCATCAAATCTGTTGTTCATATTAATAGATATAGTTACACAAGATTGGGGAAAGAATTGAATTCTGGCGCTTGCTTTCAAGAAACCTTAATTTTTTGTTTTAATTTATTTTGTAAGAGTATAATGATTGATAAGACATTAGAAAAGGTACACATCTATCTCTATTTTTAGCAAAGCTCTCTTTTCATGATTGCTAAGTAAAATTCCACAGTCTAGATCTGCTAATCTGTCCCACAGTGGCGCATTCTGTGGTGTTCCCTTTCAGCGGAACTTCTCATCTCCTGGACATGTGTTGGAATCTGTTTCGTGAATTTCACTACCTTCCCATATTTGGCGTTTATGGTTTCCATCAATTTGCTGAGCCCCTCTGTGTTTCTTACATTTATCTTCTCTAGAGTCACTAATCAGCTCTTCATTATGCCCATCATCTCTGAAGTTATCTGAGAAATCAAATTTCTGATTTCATTTGTTTTTCTAGCAACTTACTCATCTGCTTTATTACTTCCCCTTAGCATTTCACAGAGACCAGCTGGGTGGCTTTCAAGTCTGTTCCAGCTCATTGCCCCTGGGCTTGGTTTGGGGAGCTACATATATAGGGTTGCATCTGCTTCTAAGTCTTCTCATTTTCTATTTTTTATTTCTATTGAATTCTTGCATTGATTGTGGCAAACTGCCACATCAGAGCCCAGCAGTGAGTCCTGGGAGACGAGGAGTGGCCCAAGATGCCAGGGAGTGTCCCCTTTCCAGGGTGATCAATGTATCTGGGTTGTTATTGATGGGTCAGCACAGTAGGTGGATGTGAAAGATGCCCATTTATTTTAGGGCAGAATCAGAAGACAAGAAGCCCTAAAGAGGCACTCCCAGAGCAAAGGCACTGAGGAAAAGGGGCGACTGTGTCCTGCACTTGGCTCGGGTAGCCCTGAGGGCCAGAAGCTTCTGGCTGTGAAACCCTGGCCAGCCTCCTCCTGTCTTCTTGCACAGCTGATCAAGGCAGTCCCACTTGATCGTGCACTACATTGGTGTCAGGTGCCAGCTCGATGTTCTCCTATGAAAAAATTGGTACTGGATGAAGAGCTCCACATGACCCCAGGTCCCACATCTGACTTCCCTGCTGTCACCTCACTGCATAACTTGACCAAGGCGCACTTTCCTGCTGAGTGGAGGGTTCCCCTGTTTTACATGAGATTGCACAGCTCCTTCTCCCCCACTCAGCCCTTTCTCTGTGCCCTTCATCAGGCTCCACAGCTGCAAGACTATGTCTTCCAACTGTCTCCTTTGCTCCAGCTAACCATGCGCTCTTCACTCTTTGAATTTCCATTTAAATTTCTTTTTTTTCCTTCCTTCCTTCCTTCCTTCCTTCCTTCCTTTTTTTTCAGAACCAAGGATTGAACTAAGACCCTTGCACTTGCCCGAGAAGTGCTTATTTTACTGAGCCATCTCCCCTGACCCTCATTTAAATTTCAGAACCAGCTGGCTGGTGCTTGTGAGTGCATGATCCTCTGCATACTCCCAGAAACAAATGGGGCTTTGTTGCTAATGGCCTTGTATTCATGGATACTTTGCAGGACAGATGACAGCTTTTAATGTTTTCATGTGGAACAGTCACCTGCTAAGACCTTCCCTTCACTCAGGTCACCTTCAGGCTTTCTCAGCAGTGAGGTGCAGTTTCTCAGGACAGACACAATCATGCTTTTATTTCTCCTTGAGGCTGAGTCTTGATATAGACTTCAGGCTGGACTTGAGCTCACTGTGCAGTTCAGGCTGACCTTAGCCTTGCAGCAGTCCTCCTGCCTCAGCCTGCCACGTGCAGAGATGACAAGTGTGCTCCATCAGGCCCCAATCAGGACACCTGCAGTGGGTTTCTTTCTATCCCTATAGTGCTCTATGTGGTCCTCTATCAATACTTTGGTGTCCAGCTGTGTCATGAAGAAGGTATCCCTGGGCAGGCATAGTAAGCTCTGCATGTGGAAAGGTGCAGGAGGAAGACAGGAGTCGGCTGGGAGACAGGACAGGAAAGCCTTACCTGGTGGACCTGGTGTCTAGGCAGTTTGTCAGGTCATTTTTCAGGGGCTGTGGTTACTGAAAACGAGAGAACTGTGTCTCTTTCAGGAGCCAGGCTGAGCCCACAGCCTGAGAAAGCAGAAGTGAGGAGCAGATGGAAGACAGTCAGCACCAGTGGAGGAGTTCAGCTCCCCAGGTTGGAGAGGTCCAGGTAGAGGAGATGGAAATCAAAATGTCAGAGCCAACTTGGGTGAGAAACTTCAGGGGACACTAAAGATGCCTCATGTCCTCCAGCTTTCTGGGCACAACCTCACCACGCAGTGCAGTCATATGGGCAGACGGATTGCATGGGGGATTTGTGCACCTCCCCCAAGAACACCATGGGTGATCCTGAGCAGGATTACGTGGTCTGGCTGCACCAGCTACAAGGGAGGGAAGAGATCGCTATGTGTCCCCACCATGGTCCCTAGAGCTATATTTGAAGCTGGCCTCATCGAAGATGCCTGGCAGTTGAGTGTGAGCATGCAGGGACTCACGTGGGGAGAGAAGGTGGAAACTGTACCCTCAGCTGTTCTGCTGTAACCCAGGTGGGGGCAGGGCAGTGGCCTCCTGCTTCAAACCTGGTGAGACTCACCCCTCCTCCACTTGCAGAAGTCCACTGTTTAATGCAGCACCTCTCACAGTTTTAGTTGCTCAGTTTTTCTCACCCTGTGTTAACACAAGAAGCCAACAGCATGAGAGAGAGAACAGCTGCAGTTTTAACACCGTGTGGCACTTCCCTGCACTGGGGACATTAGCAGCATTGGGGATTGGACAGAGATGCTGTGTAATGTGACAAGGAGACCCAGCAGGTGAGGCCCTGAGCTCCTTGTTCTTCTCAGCCCAACTCGCAGGTGGACTCACCAGGCAGGGACGTGTGGGAGGCTGAGCTCGCAGGAGGTGATGGTTTGCTCCTGGAGAAGGAGCTGCCTGGGCAGCACCCGTGGGCAGACAGTGCAGATGTGATGTGGGGTTTGTGGTCACATTGGTACTCTTGGTGAGCGAGCGCTGTTCAGGTCCTTGGTCATTGGACCTGAGCTGCTGTGTGTGCAGAGACAGAGACAATGTCACTGAGTGTGCCCAGTGCTCCCAGACAGGAAAGCCAGGGAGTGACAGAGGAGGACTGGGACAAGGCAGCTGCTGTGGGGTGGGTCACCATCACCATTGGCATTGATTCTCGCTCTGTGTAGTCATCTCACAGGCCCATTTTTCGATTGGGTATTTAAATTTGGGGGTCATATTTTCTTTTTAGTTCTTGTCATATTCTAGAGAGAAGTCCTTTCAGAGAGAGATTCTTGGTTAATATTTTTTCCCAGTTTGTAGATTGTCATTGCACTTTTTTGGTTTCTTTTGACATGGAGAAACTTCTCAATAAGATGAAATGTCATTTGTTGATTCTTTGAAGTATTGCCCATGCAGTTTGTTTTTTGTACATCAACTCTCTCCCTACCTCTGTGTCTTCAAGATTTCTGTCTACTTTCTCTTTGAGTGGATTTAGAGTCTCTGTTTTATTGTTTACATATTTAATCCATTTTGACTTTAGATTAGTATATGGCAGTAGACGTAGGTCTAGTTTTAGTTTTAAGCCTGTGGATAGCTGGTTTTTCCAGCACCATTTGTTAAAGAGGCTTTCTTTCTTCCACTGAACATGTTTGGACACTTTGTCAAAGATAAAATGGTTGAGTGTGTTTGTAGTTGTATTTGAATCTAATCTGTTCCACTGATCCTCAGGTCTTTTTTTTTTTCAGTACCATGCTGATTTTATCACAGTAGCTTTGTAGTATAATTTCAAGTCAGGGATTATAATGCCTCCTGTCTTGCTTTTGCTGGCCAGGATTCTGTTTGCTATCCTGGGTCTTTTCTGGTTCCAAAAATAAATTTTAACTACTCTTTTTATTATTTATTTATTTATTATTTATTTATTTATTTAGTGCAGTGTCTACAAGGCCTTACTACACAGGTCAGACTCATAATCATCCTCCTGTTTTCAGGCTTCCAAGCACTGGGATTACAGACACCACCACACCCAATCTCAGTTTCTATCTCATCGCACCCTGGAGAGGAGGCTGGAACAACACTCAGAGGATTGAACCCCAATCCCTGCGCCTGCCTAAGCAGGCAATTTAGTTTGCTGAGCTATTTGTCTGGCCCCTCCAAATAAATTTTAAGAATGTTTTCTGTAACTCTGTGAGATTGATGGTGTTTTGATACAGATTGCATTGGTCTGTATAATTTGGGGAATATGGCCGTTCTCACAGTGTTGGTTCTTCCTGTCCAGAAGCAAGGAATATCTTTTCATTTTCTTATTTTGAATGTTTTCTTCACTTTCTTTTTTCTTTTTTCTTTTCTACAGGGTCTCACGAGGCAGCTCAGCCTCATAGTAATCTTTGTGTTTTCAGTCTCCCCTGTGGTGGTACTACAGGCATGTGCCACCAAGCCTAGACTCTTTCACCAATTCAGCATTACCAGGCTTTGGACTGGCACAGCAAGCGATGCGAAGGATTAAACCCAGGTCCCCGCACTCGCCTAAGCAGACAGTTATTCCACTGACCCATCTCACGGGCCCTCCATTTTCTGAAATCACTTTCAGTCTTCTTTTTCTCAGTGTTGTCATTTTCATTGTATAGATCTTGTACTTCCTTTGTTAGATTGATTCCTAAATACTTCTCTCTTCTTTTGATTTGGAGATGCTACTGTGAAGGATACTGATTCTCTAATTTCTTTCTCAGTGTGTTTGTTATTCATGTAGAGGAATGTTACTGAGTTTTGGGTGCTGACTTTGTATCCTGCTATGCTACTGAATTTATTTATTAATTCTAGGAGCTTCCTTGTAGAGTTCTTTGGGTCTTCCAAGAATAGTATAATGTCATCTGCTAATAACAGTAATGTAACTTCTTTACTTATACTTATTCCTTTTCTTTCTCTCTCTTGTCTGATGACTCTAACTATTGATTGCAGAAGTATATTGAACAATAGTGGCATTAGAGTACATCCTGGGCTTGGATCTGATTTGCGAGTAAAAGCTTTCCATTTTTCTCCATTTAGAATGGTGCTGTTGGTTTGTCATACATGGATTTTATCAGATTGAAGTAGAGGCCATCATATTCCAGTTTACTGTAGGGCTGTGATCATGAATGAGTGTTGTAATTTGTCAAAAGCCTGTTCTGCATCTATTGAGATGATCATGTGGTTTTCGATTTGGCTCTGTTGATATGATGTATTGTATTTATAGATTTGTATATGTTGAAACATCCTTGCATCCCTGGAATGAATCCTATTTAATCCTAATGAAGTGTATTAGGATTAAATCTTCCCTAAATTTTTTTGTAGAATTATCTGTGAATCCATCAGGTCCAGAGCTTTTCTTCATTGGTAATATTTTATTACATTTTCCATTTCATTGGCTGATATGGGTCATTCAGAGTTTATTTTTACATGTTCACCTTTGCATTGCTTTGCAGTTTGGGTGTCAGAAAAACCCTTAAGAGCTGTCTTAATGATGAAGACATGGAAAGTTACCTTCCTGAGCACCGTAGAGAAACAGTAAACTATTGGAAAATGATTTCTGTTTGGATGGTGTTGCAGAAGAGAAATATGCCAAAGATTTTTGGGAAAGAGGCATTGGGATCAGTCCAAGGGGCCCAGCCCTTGGCAGTCATGGATGGCATGAGGTCCTGTCAGTGATGACTTGCTGGAGAGACCTGGGCCTCGAGTAGCAGCGGGTCCAGCAGGTGGAAGGCAGGGCCCCGGCATTCTGTGACATCACTATCGCGGTGGATGCCCAACCATAACTGACTCCCTTGAGTCTGAGTCTGAGTCACAGGCAGGATCTTCTGCTGTGAATTTGGATTTGGGACCTCGTTTGTCAGTGAAATTCACAAGTGTTTGGGGTGTTGATCAGCTTGACTCAACAGTGAGTTCATCAGTCCTCTTACTGCCCTTCCTCAGTGGGCTCCTCCCTGATTTCCTTTGTTTTGATTGTTTCTGTGTTTCTTGAGTCAGGTCTCACTGCCTCAGCCTCTGCGCGGCTGAGAGTACAGGTGAGCTGCACCTGCGACTTCTATGCCCTTGGATATCTTCTGCTTGGATTTCTCCGCAGCCCTTGATTATTCTTCTAATATCACGCGGTCACCATGGCGGTGACACGCAGCTTCCCTAATAAAGGGGCTGACATGCCTGTGGTAGAGTTCAGTGAAGACAGGAGCTCTCAGATGGGAGAGCATGAGCTGCGACTCGAAGCCCACAGCACACGTTCTGTTAGAGCTGGAGCAGCGCTCAGCTCTGGGGACAACAAGGAGCAGGAGCGCGGTGAGTCATGTGGACTCACAGTGACCACAATGATGGGATCTGCTTTTCCTGTAGATGAGTGATCTCTAAAAATGGTTCTTTTCTTCACTTCATCGAGGTAAATTCACCTTCCCACACTTCTGGAAAGCTAGAAGTAGGTATTTGCTCTTAACTTCCACTTGAATGGAGAACTCTTTCCTAGTTTGTGACAAGGATCAGGAGACCAGTGTAAAAACAGCAATTCCCATTTCCTGCTGAAGGCATGGGATGGTCTGCTTTTCCTAAGAGTAGGTCAGTCCATTGTGGTGACATCCTTGTGTGTCCCCTAACATGTCCTCCAGACAGGTAGTGTCACTGTTGCCCTAGGTTCTAGGCCCAGAGGCCTGACTTTGAAGCTCCTGTAGAGTCCAATTGGACAGCACACGCTGCTGGTGATGTCTGGGATGGTGCTACCCACAGGTTTCCAAGTAGGTCTTGGAGGTTCTGCTCCTAACTGAAAGTTTGGTGGCCATGATTGTCACCATGGAGACCAGGGTCCTGCAGGGCAAGGGGAGGACCTGCTGGGTGGGGCAGAGGCTCAACTTAGGAGCCCAGAGAGCTGGTCCCTGTCATTCAGTGGGTAGCCTGTCTAGGATAACAGAATGTAACCACCCTCTGTCTCTCCAGGAGCCAGTGGCTCTGGGGAAGGGGCTGGCCAGCAGGTCCAGGGGGACCTGGAGGATCTGCGCTCTGAGCAAAGAGGCAGCAGTGAGTGGAGGTGTGAAGGACATCCCCAGGTGTGGCCCACAGCACTGTTCACCAGGGAAGTGTCACCACTCTGCCTGAAGTTCCCACAGTGACCTACTGAGTTCTCTCCATGCATTTATTGGGAGGTTTTTGTCAGTTGAAAGGGACTTAAGACATAATCAGAAGTGAACCATGTGAAGGAAGTCACCAGATTAGTTTGGGGAAGAGGCCAATTGCATTTCACTCAGGTAGTCCTCACAGTCAGATTCAACTGCAAGAAAAGATATTGAGGGTAACAAGGGAGAGAGCCAGCCCCAGGCTCTCTGGCGGTACTGTGTGGAGCGTGGGTGCCCTGCTATCTGGAGCTCTAATCCAGGAGCCTCATCCTCTGGGCCTCAGGTCGCCCTGTGCTGCAGTCTCTGCCAGCCCCTCTCATATTTGTGGCAGTGAGCTCCTGAGTTCCCCGTAGTAACACTCCTGTTGCAGTGTGCTGCGCAATCCAACTCACAGGGATTTTCTGATCTAACCAAACTGCAGCATTCCAGTGTCTGACAATCACCGCCAGCTGCTCATGCTGCCTGAAGCCCACCCAGGCCTCAGGGATGTGCGTTCTGACTGCGTCATGCTGGCTGGGTCACTTGTAAGGTACCTTGCCTGCTGGCCTCTCTCTCCTTACCTCGAGGGTGGGGACCGTCAGATGTTACCTACTGAAGGAACTAGGAAATAAGTATACAGAAACAAGGCCCTAGGGCTGAGCTGTCCTTGCTCTGGCCGTGGGTGTGGCTCCTCTGCAAGCAGTGCCCAGAGCTCTATGTCCAGCTACCCACTGAGGCGGGCGCGTGTGTTCTCTCTCAGGACATGTGAAGTCCACAGGTGATTCTCTGCTCGGGGAGAGGCTGCACCCTGAGAAGCAAGAGTCATCTGCACGGCTGCCTCTGACTGAGCAGATCAGGTGAGGGGGCACGTGCAGGCGGGTGGGGAAATCCAGTCCAGTAGATTAAAAGAAGACAGAAATAAATGCCTACTCAAGATCATGAAAAGTCTTTATAATAAAAATTATAAAATTCAGAAGAATGAAATTGAAGAATATAATAGAAGGTGAAAATAATTTCCATGTACCTGGATGGGGAAATCAATAATTTTAAAATTGCAGTATTCATGCCAAATGAGGCAACGATTCAATGCAATTCTCATAGCACTTCGCAAGATTAGAAGCAGCCTAAAGTGTTAGGGGCATACAAGAACCTGAGAAGCCAGAGCAGTGCTGAGTAACAGGAAAAGTCCAGAAGAATTCAAAATACCTGACTTGGACATGACAGAGCCACTGTAACATCACAGTGTTATATGGGCACATACACAGTCATGGAGCAGATTAGAGGTCTCAGAAAAAAAAACATGCACCTTTAGGAAACTCAAAGATGCCAAAAATATATATACATGCAAGGAAAGATGATGTAAAGTATTTTGGGGAAAACTGGTTTTCTATTAGAAGACAAAAAATTAGAATCTGTTCTCTCACCCAGAAAAAAGTCAAAATGATGAAAGACATTAATGTAGTATCTCAAAAATTGTAACTAGTAGGTGACACAATGAAAGAAATAATAATATGATACTATGCATAGGATATTTTGATTATTTTTCACTTACTTTAGCAAGATTTATGGGCTGCAATGTGCTGAGATTGTTTTGAAGAATGTCCCAGCTATTACTGAGCAGAATGTACACTCTGTTGTATGTGGGTGGAACACTCTGAAAGATCCATTAGGCCCATTTTTTACATGTTTTGTACAACTCTGATGTGTTAGCCTTGATATTTTTGTCCAGATGAATTGTTTATGTGTGACATTGGAGAATTCAGGTCCCCCATTATGACTGCATCCCCATTTATGTTGCCGTTTATAGCCGTAGTGCTTCTTAAGAAAGCTGTATGTGGTAATGTTTGGTGCACATATATTTATAATTATTACCCCTTTGTGTTGAAGTTTCTCATTAACCAATATATGGTGGCACTGCTCGGCTATTTTGGTCATTTTTTGTAGCCATGTCTCACGCACCTCAGAAGGCTGCTCAGGAACAAAGATAGAAAGAAATCTCGTTTCTATGCAGAGGACACTGACTTATGGAAACTAATTTTTTTTTTCAAAACAGCTTCTAACTTGAAAGGGGTGATGCCACTCGGACTGCCTAGTCTGCCACTGAATGCTGATGCTATATAAACCCTGCATTATTTTTCTATGGTGCTCTAACAAGTATCAACAACTAGATGCTTAAATTAAAAAAATTATATCTTTTGCTATCATTGGAATGTAAGTGAAATTCCATTTTTACCAGACTTGTGCTTTGTGACTCTTGATATACTCTGGCCATGTTTCTTTTAGCTTTAAATCAGAGGAAAATCTAAAATATTTCATGAGGGGCTGCAGAGATGGCTCAGTGGTCTAAAGCACCTACTTGGAACTAGCTTGGCAAAGCATCAGGGACCGTGGTTCAATCCCCCAGCACCACATGCCAGCCAGCCCCGCCCCATGGTGGGTTGAGCTGGCCACACACACACCACACTCTCTCTCTCTCTCTCTCTCTCTCTCTCTCTCTCTCTCTAATAAATAAAAAAATAAAATAAAATATTTCATGAAATTAAAATTTAGAGCATCTAACATAAAGACTGCATGAAGAAATTGGCCAATGACATCAACAGAAATTTCTCAGAAGTACAAAAGGCCCACAGATATATTCAGAGGTATACAATACCGTTAAGGAAATGCAAATTAAACGAACACTAAGATTCCATCTCACTATCTGATAAGGTCAGTCAGATTCCCTCAGGATTTACCCTGGAACCTTGTACTGCACCAGTTATGTGGGTCTTGCTTTAACTTGGTCTTAACCATCCAGCGGAAAAGTATAACCATGAGGTGTAAAAAGTAAAGCTATATTAATATGCAGAGCTGTACAAGGTTAAAGTCAACAACTTCAGACAATGTCAGTTGTGCTGATAACTCACTACTGTTCTGGACTACTGGACTACATTAGGTTATTTTGCTGAATTCAAGTAGCTACAATATTTGGACTGGCATCAAATATGAAAAGACCCTTTAAAGACTTCTCCAAATATAGCTTCCCTAACAGCAGTGGAACCCTCATTTCTGACAAAACAAAGCAAAAAAAGGAGGGTATAAAGGACCCTTTTGTAGTGAAAAACCAT
>NW_004524866.1:1030452-1035157 GCF_000260255.1 Octodon degus
GAAGAAAGGTTGGTACTAGTAGTGTTTACACAGGTTTTCATGTCTACATCTTGTCTTCTGAATAACTACTAAAATAAAAATACACAATGTATGAATTATTGGAACTGTCCTAGTAACCTGTTTTTGAAACTATTTCATTGATATTTTAACTTTTTAATCATTAAAATGAGTAAAAAATTGTATAAAACATAAACAAATGATTACATCTTACACCAGAAAGTATGCCAACGTATGTCAATGATAAGGAAATAAAATATAACAAAGGCTGGAGTGAATTGCAGCCCTCCTACATTGCTGGTGGCATTGCAAACTATAAAATCTCCAAAGAACTAAAATTATGACTTTCCTATGAACCTGCTTTCCTTCTTCAAGGTATTTTTCCCAAAGAGCTAAATATATCAACTACAGTGTTGCACGCATACCAGTGTTTATGGCTGCACAATTTTTAGTATTCAAATCGTGGAAGCAACTTGTATGTTTATCAACAGAGCACTGAAGGGAGGAAATTTGGTGTCTATGCACAATGGAACACTGCTTGGCAATGAAGGACAGATTTGAGATATCTATAGAAAAACGTAGGAACCTGGAAAATATGTGGAGTGAACTTAGCCAGACCCTTGATACTAAAACTACATGGGATCTTGCATTTGATTAAAATAAAATACAAAGAAAGAGAATACTAAGAGATAGATAAGGAGCTAAGGGTAGATCTCTTGAGAATAGAAAAGGGTCCTAAAGAACATGGTTGAAGGCTGGGGAGATAGTGCAGTGGAACAAGGGCTTGCCTGGCAAGCACAAGGGCCTGAGTTCAATCCCTGGTTCAAAAAAGAATAAAAGAACTTAGGTGAGAGTAAAGAGGGAGGAGAAAGGACTATAAGTAGAATAAAGTAATGTAGTGTACTGGAACCTTATGAAATAATTGAACATAAACCTAGTATGTCATTAATTTGAGATAACACTACTAAAATCAATAACAACAAGAATGGGAAAAGACCCCTCAGAGGGAACAGATGAGGATGGAAGCGAAGGGGATGAAGAATAATTGTCGGCATCACTTACTTGTATCCAATCCTCAAGGTGAGTGTAAACTACGTGCACCACTCACAGGTATTAATAAAGAGCAAATCATGAGAAAACTTGATCACCAGTCTGCTGTGCAGTGGGGTCTCCCCAGTCCTCAAAACCATCACGGCATGGTGCACTTCTCTGCTTATTTAAAACACCATTTGTGTTGAAAGTGAACCTGTCTTATTTTCAACTTATTGCATCTGTGAAGTCCTTCTATTCAAATAAAGTCATATTTGCAAACACTAAGTTTATAATAACTGTTACGGAAGTACAAGTGAGGTTATAGCCATAATCTGGTCCTCAGAGGACAATACTACAACATGGTGAGTCACTGATTTTTCTTCATTCTAAATGAAAAAAGAAAAACTTTGCTTTTTGCAGTGACCCCAGATACGTTCTTAGTGTGTGTGTGTCCGTGTGTCTATGTGTGTGTGTGTGTGTATATATATATATATATATATATATATATATATATGTTTGAGTGTGTGTAATGGGTATCTTGCATTGTCCAAGAGGCTAATCCTGTAATTCCTTCACTTTAAAATATTAATTTTATGTTATACATCAGTTAAAATATTCATTATATTTGTATGTTAATATACATTTAATATTAAAATATTATTCTGAATTTGCACATTCATTTTTAGGTATAAGATTTGAGAGTTGTGTATTCTACATTTGCAATTTGTCTTTGTTTTGAGTGAGTAGTTTCTGGATCCTCAAATGTGACATGGAATAGTGAGTATCAAGTTGGGGATTATGTTTTCCTTAAAAGAGAATGACCAATTCTTAAGGTTTTAAATTCATAGCAATTAACATAAAAAGAAACTCCATTTTTGCTTCACCATCCATACTATCATTACATATTGGTTTATTCATAAGCCAATAATAGTCCAACAATTAAACAAAGTCCACATTTGCATCAGGATCCTCAACTTTTGCTGTATATTTTTTAAAATTTGACAAACCCAAAATGCTATGTATCCAACCATTACAGATCCACTGATAATAACCTCTTTGCTTTGTAAACTCACTGGATCTCTGGTGGTGTAATGGTTTACCTGTGTGACTCTTATACCCAATATTTGTTGTTTTAGATGCACCATTACTTTCCAATGTTGTTACTTTGCTTAGAGTGAAACAATTCCTAGGTTGTCAAAAAGGCATTAACAATATAGGGCTCCAAATTATTGTTGTGGGAACACATAAAGTTAATACAGTAAGCCATGGAATTACCATATTGGAAATTACCATATAGAATGACAGAGGTCTCAAAAATGCAACATATGATTTTTTTTTTAGATTTTTTTTAACATTTATTTAGTGTGTGTGTGTGTGTGTGTGTGTGTGTGTATGTGTGTGTGTGTGTGTGTGTGGCCAGCTCAGCCCACTAGGGGGCGCGGCTGGCCGGCATGTGGTGCTGGAGGATTGAACCGCGGTCCCTGTGCTTTGCCAAGCTTGTTTCAAGTAGGTGCTTTAGACCACTGAGCCATCTCTCCAGCCCCGCAACATATGATTTTGTAAACACTAAATAATTTGGAATTTCTGACTATTTCACTACTGATTCTGCAGAGAACGGAGTAAATATCTGATGGGGAATTGTTTCTCATTTTCCACTCATGACTCAGAAAAACTGGACAATGCAGTAAAGGTACTAAAGCCACACTGATTCCTAAGTGTATGCGGCTATAATTTCTTAACCTTTGGGGCATGGATTTGTAATGCCCAATCTTCATTGCCAAGTACGGGTCTCCACAGGTCATTTCAGAACATTTAAGACTGAATCCTCAGGTGCAATCCATTTGCATCACCCCAAATGCTACCCACGCAAATAGCCTAGAGGTGAAGGCTTGGAACAAAATCCATGTATGAGGATAAGGCTCATGGGAACTTGGTGTAAGTATTTCGAGTGAATTAATACTGCCTGGATGTGGAGAAGTAATCTATAAATGTTTCCCAACATGTGTTTTCAATAGGGAGACCAGACCTCAGATGCAGAGCTTCAGGGAAAATGGTTGACAATTCCTCTAAAGACATGAAGGCTTAGATGAAATAAGTCAGGATCATTAAAGCATCCATCTTTCCTCAGATGATAAACTGTATGCCCATCCATTCCCACGTATATTCCTACTTACCTACCAACATAAGTACGAGCATAGGATACACGGTCACCAAGTGGTGCTGTGGAACTCATCCTCCTTTAGATTTCAGCCTCTGTATGTACTCTACAAAGATAAACCTTTTGAGCGTGATCTTACTCTTTTTGCAGCTGCCTCTCACTGTGTACAACTTGTCCAATGAAGACTGTTTTCAACGTGGGAGCACCAGAGTGTATAAGGATGGAGATGTGGTGATCGGCGGATTCTTCTCCCTGTACACCTGTTTATACTTAACAGGTATGCTTGATATAAAACCCAGCAAGGACTTCCTCATTTTACAGTAAGTGTCTTTTTGCATTTATTTATTTATTTTTGCTTGATTATCAGAACCAATAATGCCTGGCATTTCTAAATGGAGAGATCGATACTCTGTACTCTTATCCTGTTCTTTCTGTACGTACTCTCTCAGAATTGTTCATAATGTTTTTTAACTTACACTATGCAGCTCAGACTCATAGTGATCCTCATGTTTTCTACCTCCCCGGTGCTGGATTACAAGTGTGTATCAACACACCTAGTCATGGTGGCCAGATCAGTGTGCCTGGTGGTGCGACCGGTACAGCATGCAATCCCAGGGATTGAACAATGGTCCTTGAGTTTACAAAAGCAGGCAATTAGTCCACTGAGCTGTTTTAGTGGCGATCGTAATTTCTTTTTTATTTTGTTTTATCTCTCAGTATTGGAACTAAGAACTCATTCTTTCATGTTTCACCTTTTCATTTTCAAGATTGTGATATGAGGGAGAGAGCATTTTACTAAATTTTTATATACAATTGATTATAACTAACTTGCACTGCATGGCATGAATGGATATCCAATATTCATTCAATCCAAGCATTGGATTGAACCCAGTGCTATAAAACAGCAGTAAACATTTATTTCCTAAAGTGCAGCATCTGTGATGTTACTTTCATCTTGCATAAAATGTCTCATACATGCACTGCTATTTATCTTCCTCCGTCTTGGGCAGATCTCACTGACATACTTAATTACACTTGCATATCTCGTGTATGTCATGTTTTCATCTCAGTGACTCTCTCTGCCTGCTTCTGCACCTCAGGCCAGGACTAAGCAGGCAGTTTCGGTGAAACTCCTTCATTGAATCCTATCTTCTTCACTTGCATTTTCTTGGTATTCAGACATCTCAACATTAGTTCTGCAGCTAACATTATCCTTAATAAATACAACTAGATGGAATCATAGTCAGAGGACTATAGGAGATGATTTGTGCATCTGTGAAGGAGATGTCACCAAAATAATGTTTGCACTTGACTTTTGTCAGGTGGTAGAGCTACACTGCTGTCTTGTAGTTCTTCATGCCCCAAAATAGGAAAGGCAGCATTAAGAATTAGGGCATCTTGAGGATTTTCTGCCGAGTTCCTGGAGCCCCCAGACCCAGTCCTAGCCCAGGTCCGGTGAGTGTGAGGAGAGTTTCCTGCTACCCTGCGCCGGCGGGACCAGTCCCAGCCCAGGCGCAG